>NC_141833.1:15068682-15237015 GCF_982586985.1 Callionymus lyra
AAGTCAATCAACATTTAAAGGTGGATTCATACCAAGACCTGGTGCTGTGAAGTAGGACAAGAATCTACTGATACGTATCACGATACAACATATTGAGAAACTGTAGTAACAAGGATATATGTGTAGTATTGTCGAGTACTTGACTCTGGTGTAGCAGTATTTACAGACCACATGACTCTTGATGAAGTCGTAACTGCTTTCATTTGTTTTCAAACCAAAATATGTGCAAACGTCAGCTTTAAAAGCTGCTGGAGTCACTGTATCCTCTCGTCCTCAGCCATCTTGTGGGATTTTATTGATGCTGCCATCTGGCGGCCAGAAGTTTAATTGCAACACAAAAATGAACAAACGCAGTGAATATTTTAAATTATAAATTAAATATTTTGTATCATATACACATTCATTGAAATATAAACCATAAAATAACTATGATACACAATTAAATTTGAATATTTGAAAATGTAAAAAATAAATATCGATACAGTACCGTGGAAAAAAAATGTTGCTCGATATATCGGGGTATCCATTTTTTTTTTTAACAACACCCCCAGTTGTCCGTTTCCAGGAACAAAGAAAATAATGTTAATTCAAGTTTCAAAAATTCCAAAAATAATAAAAAAATAGGGTCGAAAAAAAGATTTATCCGTCTGGACTGGAGTCCAAAGTTGAGGAAAATGTTGGATCAGATACAGAAAATTACTCAAATGTTCAAATTTTTTTCAATTTTTTTAAATAACAATTTTTTCCATTCATTTCCACTCAATTTTTTGTCAAATTAAAAAAAAATCAAATCAGTGGCAATTTTTTTCTATAATTTAAAATGAGTTTCATCTTATTGGTCGGTAAGATTACTTGACTAGACAGACTATACTTTGTTGATCCCTTGAGGGAAATTCCTTTAGTAGATCCAAAGAATTTGGAACATTTTCTAGGATTTTCTTTTCTCTTTTTTTTGCTTTCACAAATATTTGTTAGGGTTGGGCGACGATCAAGATCATTAACCAAAAAAAATTTGCTTTTTTGTTGTTTTTTAAAAGCTGAACAGTATTTTGTGACAGCGAACAAAGCGGGAAGAAGCCGAGCAACAGGTGAGCTGCAGGTAAAAGTGTGGGCGTGGCTCAGCAACAGGTGAGCGTCGTTGTGATCGACAGCAGCAGGTGACGAGAATTAAGTTGATCAGAAACAATAAATAAAACCAAAAAATGTCGTTTACGATCAAAAATGATTCAATTTTAATGAAGAGTTTTATTTGTTGTTTGAATGGATCCATAAGTCGGGGTCTCGCAGCAACAGCGTGGGAAAGTCGGGGCGCCGAGGATCTAATATGAGCGAGTGAGACGGACGGCGATGTCCAGCTGTCCTCCCTGTGGTCTTCAGAGAACTGGAGAGGAACACAGTCCCTCGAATCAATCAGTCGTATCTCTCCGGTCAGAGCGGGTCAGTCGCTCGCTGAACTCCAGAGGAGGACGAGACGGAGGGAGGGAAGCAGTGGGAAGAACATGTTCTTTTGTTTTCCTACGTTGACCAGTCGGAGGTCGTTCGACGATTCCAGGTTTTTAAGACGACTTTAATCCTGGAACTGAAGGAGGAAACAACAGTTTAAGTTAAACAAATTAGTATTTTGAGTGCAACAAGTGCGTCCCGATGAGCAGTGTGCGAAAATGTAGTGTGTAATGAGCACTCAAACAGCCAGAAATATAAGTGTGGATCGATGGACACTTTCCACCCTCAACGGCCGCCATCTTAGTGACGTAGATGACGCTAAACTGAAGCTACGTCGCTGACGCCGCATCTTCTGAGCAGATACTGATGTAAATGTCTCGAGAAAACACACATTTTTATCACAAAACAACACAACAATAATATTTAACACAACTTAATAACTTTTATTGGAGAAAAGCACATCTCTAAGTGCACTGGTTTATAGTACACTTGACAGAGCTCTTTAAAAATTAAAACAAGTAGGCGACAATTTTAGTATAAATTTAAAAGATTCTTTGTTGTCATTATAAAGCTTTTGAAATGCACGACAATTACATTTTGTTAAGACTAAAGAGTTTATAAAAGTACACAGAACAACATTTTTTTTAGCTTACGTGTTTGAAAAATATGAACTATTAACCAATCAGGGCCCTGACAAAAGAGAGGGAAAATTCATCTATAACAGAGCTGATTAAAAACATGGAAGGATCATAGGGGGAAAAAGAAATGGTCCACTATGATCGGCCATTTTGACTTTACACTAACTTTAGACCCACTCTGCGGAAATTGATGAACTCGAGAGGCCATGAAAAATGTTTTTGTCTAGTGCGAATACCACGGAATCACATTTACCGTAGACTAAGGGTTGGAATTATTTTAGTGTTATAGTCAAAAATGCATGTAAATGCTAATGTAGCGACTGTAGCTCAGTTGTCATCGTCTTTATTTCCTTCTAAAAAAGAATGACTCCAAACACCTTCATACTGCTCGTCTTTAACGTCCATCTTGTATTGAAACCTCGACATGAGGAATTGTTCTGAAAAAAAATTAAAAAGGTTATATTTTGTTTGTTTGTAACAGAAGCTAAAAGGCTAACATGCTAAACAGACAGGAAACACTTAGAACTATTTTAATCTGTTGTCTAATAGACATTTCATCGCGTTGACGTCACTTAGGTCCAGCCTTAAGAACCTCTGAGTTAAGATATTGTAAAACGCTCATAAACGAAGAGAAAATATCCTATAGTTCCGTAGTGATAAGCAAAAAAAAAAGCAAGCAGAAGATGATTTAAAACAACTTTTCGGCGAGTCTCTCACCCTTCCCTCCGTCCCGCCTCCCCTCAGGAATGTGCAGATATGACAGATAAAGGAGGCGCTGAGAATGGAGAACTTAAGCTGCCCCGTGTAATAATCCAAACCGTAAAAGTGTGTCAGGAAAACGCTGCCCTCTCGTTCCTCATCCCCCTCTTCTTCTTCTCTCTCCATTCTTTACGGCCCCGCAGCTGCGTTGGTTAGCGGCGCGATGGGGCCCCGGGGCCTGCAGGACGAGATATTATTCCTCGCTCACCCTTCGCCCTTCCAGCCCTCCCGAAATAACAGCCCTGCAGCCTACTGTTTCAAGTCTCTCAGCGGAGAGAGGGGGTCCGGTGAGGGGGGACGGCGACTCCAGATCAAAGTGGACGAGTCCTTCGCCATCGCCGCCCGAGATGTTGTAACACGGATGATTAGTGACAGCGTCGTACTTCGTACGAAAGGCACCAGGACCCAGCTGAGCACCACCTTTGAAACTTAGGATCAGAGTTTCGGGGGTCCCTTCTCCGCTGCCACCGGGGGTCAGGGATGCAAGAAAGACATGACGTGCGTCACGGGAATGAAGGACAATAAATAAGAGAGTGGGAGGCAAGAGCGCATGCTTCTCATTTTTTCTCCTGCTATTATCATACAAGAGTCTGGGAATTCGGGATTTATTCCCCGACACGATAATTCCCCCGAATCATTCCTGTGTCATGAGGCCTACTATGAAGTTTTTTTTAAAGAAATAAAAAGAAGATTGTTGCCGCCGTTACAGGGGGTGGGGGGTTAGCATTTCAGCGTCATTCGTCCAGACGACCATTGCTTGATGTCCAGGATTGTTTTTTTTACTTCTGAGCGCCAGAGTTCTTCTTTGTGACGCACTGTTTGATAAACGTCAAAGTTTCTGAAAATTAAAAAGGTTTATTTGCTAATGCTAACTGTTAGCATCACAGTAATGCTGCGTCTCAAATCGCGCACTTCTTCATGTAAGCACTGGCTTAAAGTGCACGCTAAGACAGTGAACGTACTTGCCCAGTTCACAAATTTTATATCTATCTTTTGTAAATAGTACGTTCTCAAATCAAACACTGTTTTACACACTTACCTGAAATGACTCGACAGCTTCTTCTTCTACTACTTTTTAACGCTGATTGCAACCAGTGCTGTGTCTCAAATCGCATACTAGCGTACTAAAAGTTAGTATTTTTAGTACGTTAGTGTGTCTCAATTCTTAGTATGCGAAATTTAGTGCGCCATGCATACTAAATTGGCGTACTAACACGCCCACAAACTAGCATGGTTCGATGGACACTAACCATACTAAACAGCCGCCATTTTAGTGACGTTTTAAACCGAAGTTACGTCATATATAAATGCATATATATGCATATACTTAAATGTGTATTTTCAGCAGCAGTAGGAGGATAAACACGTCTTCGCTGCTGATACCAGCTTAAATATCTCGCGATTATTTAGATTCTCATATTTTTTCTTTATTTCTTTTTCCAAAGTTGCAATACGTGCTGCCAGCAGGTGTTGGCGATAGCGTTCAAACAGCTGCTTGAAACATCGTTAAATAGAAGTAGAAGAAGAAGCTGTCATGTGATTTCCGGTTAGTGTGTAGCTTCAGGGTTTGATTTGAGACATACTATCTGTGGAGAACTTGCGTACTAGTTAGTATGCATACTAAACTGATGCATACTAACTTCTAGCATACTAAGATTAGTATGCGATTTGAGACACAGCACAGGTGTTGAAACCTTGTCACCAGCACTTTTCTCCAAATAAGACAAGTTTTGTTTTGTTTCATTGTGTTTCATTGTGTTATTATTGTTGTTTTCTGGTAAAAATAAGAGACATTTACGCCGGTATCTGCTACGAAGACGCGTCGTCAGTGAAGTAGCTTATGTTTAGCGTCATCAACGTCACTAAGATGGCGGCTGTTGAGGGTGGAAAGTGTCCATGGATCCACACTCGATTTTCTGGCCGTTTCATTGCGCACTTCATTTTCGCACGGTGTAAGTGCAGAAGTGTGCAGTTTGCGGCACAGCATAGCATAGATAGCTTGCTAGGAAGGCTACATGCTAGAATACCAAAGTGGACGCTAACTGTTAGTGACAATGACAGTGACAATAAAAATCCTTTAATATTTCCTTTTTTTTGTATCAAATGTGAATAATTTTCTTCTGAAGCCTTCTCAGAAGTTATGTCAACTTAATTAATTAAATTCATGTCATCAAAAACTTCCAGAAATTCTTTTTCATTATGAATCAAGAACAACTAACCAACAAAGTTAATGCTAATAGTTAGCATCGAACTTAGCCAGGTAGATCGCTAAGCAGGCTAAATGCTTGCAGACCACACATTATAATGACCAAAAAAAACAAACATTTTTGTATTCATTTACATGTAAAGTCTTTTCAGAAGTTGAGTCATATTAATTTAATAAATTAAGTAAAATAAATTATGTTATAGTCATTGTTTATCTTTCTGTTGTGCATAAGAATATTTCAACAAAAACTTAAAAAACAAAAGAAGATGTTTTAATTATGACTCAAGAACTAACCAAACCAACTAAGGTAATGCTAAAAGTTAGCTTCAAACTTAGACAGGTAGGTTGCTAGCAGATTACAGATTCCAATGACAAAAAAAAGTCCTTGATTATATTTTTATTTTTGTCTTAAAAAGTATTTGCAGAAGTCGATTCAACGCTCGTCGAACATTAATCATTTGATGATCATTGTTCATCTTTCTGCGAACATAAGACAATTTAAACAAAATTTGTTTTGTTATGAATCAAGAAAAAACTAGACCAACTTAGTTAATGAGTTTTATTTGGTTTTGTTTTTCGAAAAGATTTTTTCAAATTAAATAAAAGTGTCTGTTGATATTTTCACAGGATCAGATTTATATACATATTTATTTCTTTAAACCCATACATTTAGTCAATAATGTTTTTTTGTAGTATTTATTGACTAAAAGTTGGTGTGTGTTGCTGCACAGGTGCTGCTCCAGTGTAACGATGCAAACCTGAAGTCGATCACTTGTTTATTCTCAAACCTCTTCAGCTCTGACTTCAAACTAAGTCACACAAGGGGCCAAATGTTTCAGCAGTTTAAGTCAAAATATATAGTTACTCAGGGGCCACATTGTATAATGTGACTCCTGAAAGAAGCTATCATATGATGGAGAAACTTACTTTGAAAAGGAGATTATAAATTAAGATCAAGCAGTTATATAATGACATTTAATATAGTTTGTCATTTAATTTATTTAGAGATCCTGAAGAAATTGAAAATGATTTTAAATTTGTTGTATTTTGTTACAAAAGAAAGTATGAAAAGATGACATAATGAAATAAAAGGTAAATGAGCTAAACGTGTTATTTAATTGAGTATTATTATATTGTTCATTCTAAATGAGTTTCGTTTAGAAATATGAATCTAAAATCACTGAACTTAAACATCCTTTACAATCATTTTTCCAATGATCATCAAGAACTTTTCCACGCCTGGAAAGTCATGAAGCAAAAACAGCACTTGATAAAATAATTAAAAATGTTTTTTTTAACCAAATAATATGAATAAATTATGCTACTCAATGCTACACTATACATTTATTAAAATATAAATATTTCTGTTTTTTTTTAAATAAATACGTTTCCATATCACCCTGTAACAATGACAAAAAATAAATAATAATAAAGTTAAATAAACGAAAGTCTTTTTAGATTAAATAAGGTTTCCAGTTCACAGCAGACAATACAAGGTACAGAATGTTTAATTAAAGCAAGAACAAAGTGCAAAAACATTACAAAGTGCATATATAAAGTTCATAGATAGTTGTATCGTGTTATATTTATATTAGTTTGTTCCGAGAACAAAGACAACTTTACCATGCCAAGGAAGTCATGAAGCAAAAACAGAAAAAAATATAAAAAGTATTTAATACGTTTAATAAACTATAATACTCATGCTATAATAAACATTTATGAATTAATTTTTTAACCTCGTAACAATGACTAAAAAGAAAAACATGACGTCATAAAATAAAGTTAAACGAGCTAAATCTGTTGTAGTTAATACTAACTTATTTTAATTCAGAAACATCCAAAAAAGCTTTATTTTCAAAAAATATTCTTCAAGAATCTGAAGTAAAATTGTCCTCAAAAATCCTAAACAACATATATTAGTTAATCAGTGTCTACTAATACAGTAGAGGTAAAATCTAATGTGAGAAACAACAGGTCCAGCCTCTATAATCCACTTATCTTAAGTGGCGTTCGCCGCCTCACCTGCTGCTTAAGTGGAACAGGAAAGACCGGGATCACGACGGAACACCTGAAGTCTTCTCCGCTATTATCACCCCCCGGATCACATGTCAGGTGGAGGTGCGCTTTGTAGTTGTTTTTTTTTATTCTCTGAACCGACAGCTGCCTCCTCACTAGTCCTCCCCCTCACGTCTTTCTTTCATTCACACCTCTCTCCCGAGTCTATAAATATTCCGGAGAAATAAACAAGAACGATCCTTTAATGGTCGAGAATAGATCCGTCTTTCATGTCTGACTGGGAAGTGGCGAACAATCATATTGTTGCATTGGGACATTTCCTGCTGAACTCCTGCTGCTCCTCTTAACGCCACCTTCAAAAATAAGTACTTCTGGTCTTTTTATAATCCGCGAGGTATATTTAGAAATAACCCGTCGCCGCCACAGCTCCACCGAGTCAATGTTCGCTTCATGAGTTGTTATCTTAACTTTAAGTAGTCGTACACGAATGTTTCTGACTTTTTATTTGTGTATACAAGCTAAGAGTGGTAAAAAATATCAAAATGACGTCATGTTTTAATGTCATTGTTAACATTAACACGTTACACAACTTTTCCAATTCGGAAAAGTCAGAATAAGCAGTTTTTTAAAAACCAAATGTCCATTAATTTGATTTATACAGTAAATCCACCCATTTCTAAACCATATATTAATATTGTTTTATGTTTTCTAATCCGTTTTGCATACCACCCCGTAACAACGACATGTTACCGCCATTACAAAGACACTATTTCTTTAAGCAATATCACTGGCAGCAGATGACATCAGCCGTTTAGGAGCCAAGGTCTTAAGCAGCAGCCAACTGTAATAGAACATGAAAGTCTTTTTGAAGTAAATAATGCTAGCTAGGTTAGCATATCAACTACAGGGTCTGTCACGTCTTACCACCTCATAACATTGATTGTGTTTGGGTCACAATGACAACATTTCTTTAAGTGACATTAATGACAACATGTGGAGTTAGTTAAGAGGAGCCAAGGTCTCAAGCAGCCAACATTTTACTTAATTTATTTTTTGAGTATCTAGCTCAGTGCAGTTGAGATTGACCTTATAGCCCCATAACGTGCAATTATTTGCTTCAATAAATTGTCAAATAATTTTTAAACTGAATCATGCTAGCTTAGCTAAGCTAATCAATTACAGCGTTAGCTGAGTCTCAACAAGCTGTAACATTGATGGTGTTCTGGTCATTACAAAGACACTATTTCTTTAAGCGACGTCAACGACAACAAGTGGAATTAGCTCTGAGGGGCCAAGGTCTCAAGCAGCCAAGATTTTACAACATCTAACGTCATTTATTCCTTGTGTTAGCTAGCTAGCTAAGTGCATTTGAGTTCAACCTCATCAACCAGAAACACACAATAGTAACAAATTTTACATTAAAGTTGTTGTTTTTTAACTTTAATGAATTGTGAAATAATTTTAAAGATGAATCATGCTAGCTTAGCTAAGCTAATTAATTACAGCATTGCTGTGTTTACAATACAAAGACTCTTTATTTGAGTGTCTACAGATGGAATCAGCCTTGCAGGAGCCAAGGCCTCAAGCAGTCAGTTGAGTTTTAAATCACTTCATACAGTAACTCAAAATACTGTAAAAATGTTATAAAAAAGATGTTTAAGATAAATCATTTTCTATCCTTTTCATTGTCTTGTTAAAGTCGGCGACCTCTGACCCCGACTGTGTAAAACACGGCTGGAACGATGGTCACGTGACTCGAACTCTAAATCTTCCAGGCGAAGCAGAAATGAAGTCTCGCTCCTTGATTATCTCCTCAGACTCGCTCTCGCTGTCGGAATCCATCACGGCCTCCTCGGGCGGCAGCTGGGATGAATCAGCTGTCGAGGGCCCATGCGTGGGAACACCACGGGGAACATCAGTTATCTCGGGGTCACCGGGTCAGGCCAGGTTTCCTCGGTTTTTGACGCTCGGAAAGGTTGGTGAAAACGCCGTTTTGAGTTGCCGGTCAAGTGCTGACACGCCGTTGATTTGTGTTCCGGTGGAAATGTGTCGTCGGAGACTCTGAACATGCCTCGACCCAACAGAACCGAAAGATTCTCAATCGACCCAAGTCTGTCTCGTGACCCCCGAAGTTCATTTTAGTGTTGGCTCCACTCGTACTGGTGCGGAAAGAGCTGAGCTAAAAGTCTAATTTCCAGATTTACCAGTTGATCTAGACTCCAACATTTTTAGAGATGGTTTTTGTTTAGGTTTTATCTGATGTTGATTCTAAACTTTACTTTTCTATAACCTGTGTTAGAACTTAAACTTTTCCTAAAACTGTGGCAAGAATGTAACATTTAATTTTTTTGGTCTTTTTTCATTCGAAAATGTTGAAAAAATGCCCCAAGAATCAGAGTCTCTAAAAATGAGAAAATAAAGTTCTGCAAACCCTAAAGTTCATGGTCCAATGGACCATGTGAACAGAACAAATTTGAACCATTTTGTGAAAAAAAAAAATCTGACTCGCAATAATCCATAAATGAGTTGATAAAACACAGAAAAATCATCTTGTCCAAAAATTGAAGGGGAAAAAATGCTGCAAAACCAAAGTTCATGTCTGGGCAGACAATGTGAACACAAATTTTTCCCAAATTTTGAAAATGAAATTTCAGAAAAACTGAAAAGAAAATCTTTTTTTTTTCGAAAAAGTTGCCCAACAATCAGCTGAAAGTGAAAAAAACTAAACTATAGTACGAAATAATTAAATTAACGAATTAAAAAAGAACAGGAGAAAATCGACCATTCCAAATACCCCAAAATCAATGTCTATAATAAAGAAAAAAAGAAAAAGCACCAAAACTAATGTCATGTTATTTGTCATGTTAGGCTGGACCGTGTAAACTCAAATGTTGAGTTTGAAAAAAAAGAAAAGTTGAATAAATGCCCAAAAATCAACGTGCAATCCAAAGCTACCTGCATCAAGTCGTACATTCACCAATTCACAGATACTGGTGGGAGTAGGCCGTGATGCAGGGACACAACAACACAATATGATCCGCAGCTGGGATTGAACCGACAACTTCTTACTCCACAAGCCAACCTTCCTATAGTCCGAGCTATATCGTTACGAACACAGCAAACCTTGACTTTGTCCTAAATAAGTGTTTTTTCGTTTTTTTTAAGGAGCTTTATGGAGTTGGAGTCCAACAGGTCTATAATAATTGCCGAAAAAAGTGAAAAGTTATGTGGTGAAAATAAAAAACACGTCAAATGGGAGTTAAACTGATGTTGAATGAAAGTAATAATTCAGATAAATTAAGTCTAAAAATAAGGCAGAACAGCCTCTCACAATGGTCTCAACCTTCAAAGTGGTTCTTTGGGAATTCGATTTTCCTGGTTCTGCTGAACTCTGATTGCTCCTCATCACCTCCTCCTCCTCCTCCTCCTCCTCCTCCTCCTCCAGCTGTTGCTTCCAGTCCATTTGGTGGTGGTCAGGTGGAGCAGAAGGCCCACATCCTCCCCGTGATTAACACATTCTACCACAGCTCCTGCGGAATATTCGACCGTTTGATTTGCTCACCTTCTCCCGGATGAATGACCCTCTTGTCGATGTGGAAAACTTTTTCTTTTTTTTTCTTCTTCCCCCGAAAAAAAGAGAGAGAACATGATGTACCGAACGCACCACTGATGGGTTTCTGTGCACGTTTGTTTATTTGACTAAATCAGGAAGTGTTCTTGTAATCAGCTGCGCCTCAGGTTCTCTACCTGCCCGGGAAGCTCGCGCTGATGCGCCCCATTAGCAGAGCTGCGAGGTCCGCGGTACGACGGGCAGATCAATCTCACGGCGGGGGGTTTGCTGTCGACATCTGGAAGAACTCTGGGAAGAAAAAACAAGAAAATAAAGAAAGAACAAATGCACGTATCAAGTATATCGATATACAATAGATATATATCTAGCTAGCATAGCAAAAGCACATGCCTCGACTAAGTGGCTATTTTACAGCCATTTTGTCTTCATTATTATTGTTATTTTTATAAAATATTATATATATTTATTTCATTTATCTAATCAATAATCTGGACAGCAGGTGGCAGTAGTCGCGTCGGGAAATCTTTTGAGCGATGTGCACGATAGAAGAAGCAAAAAATAAGCATCGGTATTTCAATAGCTCTAGAATACGCAGTGACCAATTCTTCAAAAGATCTGCGGATCCAGATGGTTATTCAGAGCTGAATTTGTACTTTTTTAGGGGAAGTGATAAAATGGTACGTGCCAAACAGTTATAAACTTTAATGAATTGGTTAAAATGTATAATATACCAGCTAGCTTAGCTAATCAATAACAGTGCTAGCTGGAGTAACACTTTCTATATTAGTGGATTTTTGAAGATTATAATTTAATTTATGTATATCTCCAAATTAAATGACAAACCTATAATTTCAAATACCAAAGACCTTATTGTTACCGAAAAATAAATGAAATATAAAACCATGAATACAGTACATCTTGTCTATTATAGTATTAAAGTGGTAAAGATGGTATTATGAGACATCATAAAAACATCTAATAAAATGATGTATATATGTTATATTAATGTTAAAATTGTATTTCTTTTATGCATAAAATTCCTGTTTCAAATATTATGTGGAAATGTTTTAAGAAAAAACAAGTAAGAAAAAATGTGTAGCATATTCTAAAAATACCAGTGGAATTAAACGTCGACCCATCCAAAAGATCTGTGGATCCAGACGGTTATCCATGAACATAAGTTCCTTATTTTATCATCTTAAATTCTGATATGTTTTATTTGTTTATAAACAGAAAGAAAACTTGTTCAGTAAAGCAATTTAATGGTATGTGCCAAATAAATAAAGGATTTAATTACAATTGTGTTAGTAATAATACTTTTTCTGGCCGTGGTACCTTTTTAAAATCTAACTACATTTTCTCTTTTGCTAAACTGATACTGTCAGTTGTGTTTAGGGAACATATAAGTCACTGAAGATCTGTAAGTCATCAGAATGAGCTTCACAACATCATTTCCGCTAAAACACAGGGCCATAGTTAAATAATCATGGGCCCCGGGGGCCTCTTCCCTCCTCTGATCAAGCTGTGAAGTTTACAACATTTCCATCCTCCTTTTATTTATCATCAAGTATTTTTCTTTGTGTGCCGTTTCCCTCCGGTGACATGATCCTTTATATCCAGTGGCCAAACACTGGTCTGTTCTGGTCTGAACCCCCCACTGACAAATCTACTCACCAGTGTCTTTGAAGATCTTCACGTCTGTTTTTGCTTTATGAGCGTCCAGGATGGAGGAGCCGAGGGTCACGCCTTCGCTTAGGAGTCCTTTCTTCTAGTTCTGGCTCGGTATGAGAAGATTCCTCTTTTTCCAAACTAGTTCCCAAAAATGTGCCTCTCTGGCAGAAGCCTATAGAGAACCAGACTCAGGAGATGAGTGACTCCACTTTTTAAATTAAATTTTAATCTTATAAAAGGACTGTTCAAATTCTCTTAAATAAAAAATATTCAATGATAAAACAAGGCAAACAATAATAAGATTTAGGTAAAATAAACATTGATTCTGCTATTTATGTTAATTAAAAACTGTACTAGGGTTGCTAGATCATATCTCTATAGTTTACCTCAAGAATAGTTCAAAGCTAGCATGACATGCTTGGTTAAAATCTAGCTAAAATGGAAAATATTGACACTTTGACAGCCAAACCAGGCAAACATTTACAAGATTTAGGTAAAATAAACTTTGATTCTTTTCTTATGTCTATTTAATACTGTTCTAGAGTTGCTAAAACATATCTATAGATTACCTCAGGAATAAATTGACGCTAGCATGACTAGCTTCGCTAAAAGTGAGCTCAAATGTAAAATATTGACATTTTCTATTGTAAAACAAGGCAAACAATTACAAGATTTAGGTAAAATAAACTTTGATTCTACTATTTATGTTCTTTGAAAACGGTTCTAGGGTTGCTATATCATACCTCTATAGTTAAACTCAAGAATAGTTTGAAGCTAGCATGACTAGCTTGGCTAAAATCTAGCTAAAATGTAAAATATTGACCCTTTGATAGTAAAAATAGGGCAAACATTTACAAGATTTAGGTAAAATAAACTGATTCTGCTACTTATGTTCTTTCAGTACTGTTCTAGGGTTGCTAGGTCTTATCTCTATAGTTTACCATTTAAGAAATAAATCAACGCTAGCATGACTAGTTTGGATAAAAACTATTCACTACACATTGACAAAAAACAATTAAAATAATAACCTAAACCAAATCAAATTTGGATTTGAGCTGTTTATATATTGTTCTTTGTTTCATGTTTATGGATTTACAATAACAATAATACACTCAATAAATATTAATATAAGAGTATAATCTGATTTTTTTTATTAGATTTATTTTTTTTAAGGCCATTTTTTTTCTTTGTAAAATATTATTTTGTTAGTAATTGTTGTCCTAATAATAGCTGTAATATATATTTAATACAGTATAATAAATATTTATATTTCGGTAATTATATTTATAAATAAATATTTTTCAATAAAATCTTACTTTTCAAAATGAAAATATATTGATTTTATTTTCTTTTCTATTCTCTTGGTATTTTTTTAATTTTAGTATTTATTTATTCTCATCCTCATTGGCTTATGTTCATTTCTCTCAATGCATTCTTGTGAACCCAACTTTAATCCAAATTCAAGTTTGTTTTATTTAATCTGGATTCAAACCAACAACCTTCTTACTTACACAAACCACTACGCCACCTGCTGCTCCTAAACGTTACAAGCAAAGTAACTGAGGAAGAGGAAGTTTTGCCGCCAAAGGCAATTCAATTTTACAAGAGAGAAAAAAAACAACTCTTAGAGCAGAGTATTTATCAAAAACGTAAAACGAGAAAAGGCAGTTTTAATCAATCCTGGGTAATTATATGGAATTAAAATCAGTGCCTCCGTTAATGAGACCTGCTGTTATGACGAAAACAAGGACTCTCTGTGTGAGATTGGAGTCACAGAGCTGATTTTTTTTCTTTTACACTTTCTGCACAATTTCCTCTCTATTTCCTCCCTGAAGACTCTCGTCTGCAGAAAGTGCAGAGTCGGCTTTCCATGGACAGGAGGCCGTGAGAGCTGCCAGGAGCAGCAGAAACTCCTCCTCTCGCTCACACTGCAGCAGACACTGATGGAGTTATTACCCCCACAACCTCAACGCCTTGTTTTTCTTTTTTTTTTTACTCATTTTTATCCCAGAGTTCCCGGAACACTGAGCTGCTATTACGACCAGAATACTTGGACCGCACACCGGTTCTGACGTTTAGAGAGAGAAGAAATCCTACTACACTTTTTTTTAAATCTCAGGGTTGCATCATTCCATGGTTGTGTTCAGGTGAAGAGATTCAGCAGAGTTTAGAAATGAGGGTCAAGTTTGAAGACACTTTTATTATTATTAATAAACGTATTACCTTAAGTTATAAGGTGTAGAAATAATGTTTTTAAATGGAGAAGAAACAGGGCCATTGTTAAGTTTATTTTCTCCTTTTTTTTCCAACTTTATTTTCTTTTTTATTCAACTTTCAACAACAACACACACACACCTTCCTCCAACTAAACACACACAAAGTCCTTCAATTACACACACACACAATATACTATATCATGGCCACTTAAGAAATATAATTGCCCAACACTTGTTATATTTAATATATATTTAATCACTTAAATATTCAGATAAATATTATATGTTGTTTTTTCATGTGTTGGTTTTTTGTTGAATCAGTTTCACTTTAGAAGTTTCAAGCTAAGAAGAAGTCCTGGAATTTCCTAAGAGCATTTTTTTAGGTCAAATAAACTTTGATTTTTCTATTTATGTTCATTCAAAACTGTTCTAGGGTTGCTAGATCATATCTCTATAGTTTGACTCAGGAATAGTTCAAAGCTAGCATGACTAGCTTGGTTAAAATCAAGCTTAACTGTAAAATATTACATTTTTGACGATAAAACAAGGAAAACATTTACAAGATTTAGGTAAAATAAACTTTTATTCTTCTATTTATGTTCATTCAAAACTGTTCTAGGGTTGCTAAAACATATCTCTATAGTTGAACTCAGGAATAGATCGAAGCTAGCACGACTAGCTTGGCTAAAATCTAGCTGAAATTAAGACTAGACACTCTACAAACATAAATAACTTACTTAAATTGACAAAAAACTATTAAAAAACTTAAATCAAATTTCATTTGGATTTGATCTGATGTTTATATATTATTTATCTCTGTTTCATGTTTATGGATTTACAATAAAGGGCCATTATTATGTTTATTTTCTCCTTTTGTCCAACTTAATTTTCTTTTATTTCTCTTTTTTTCATTCATCTTTAATACATAAGATATATATTTAATCATGTAAATATTCAGACTAATATTATGTTTTGTTCAGGGTTTTTTTTGTTTGTTTAATCATTTTCACTTTAGAAGTTTCAAGCTAAGGAAAATAAATCACATGACCTGATGATAATGTTAAAAATACATTTATTTTATTGAGGCCAAATATACAACAGCAACAGGAGCGATTCTCAAAATCAAAAACACAAAAAACTTCCACCAAGGAGCTGATTTTAAGTGATAAACAAACACGTCGATAAAACAACTTCCACGATTTAAGATTTGCGTCGTCTCACAACACAAGTCATGCCTCGACCACTAGCCATGCTAGCTTCAAACTATTCCTGAGTTAAAACTATAGAGATATGAACTAGCAACCTTAAAACAGTTGAACATTAATAGTAGAATCAAAGTTTATTTACCTAATGCTTTAAATAGTTTTCCATATTTCATGGTCGGAGTGTCAATATTTTTTATTTAAGCTAGTTTTTTTAACCAAGCTAGTCATGTTAGCTTCGATCTATTCCTTGGATAAAACTATAGAGATAGGATCTAGCGACCCCAAAAAAGCTTTGAATGAACATAATCAACACAAATAGTCAAATGAAAATAGATAAAAGTCTTTTCATTGATTTTTTTAAAGGAGTCAATGTTTTTAATTTTAACTCATTTTTAACCAAGCTAGGTGTGTTAGCAACAGTAGCTAGAAGCTAAAACCTCAACGTAAACAAACGGTCTGTTTCAAATTTGTATTATTTCCTTTTAATTGAATGAATACTTTTAGATTTTTTCAAGGATGTCACTTTTATTTAATGTACAAAGAGTTCATTCAACATGAGCTCGATGGTGTTTTATGTGTTTGGAGTAAAACGTTTTCAAGAAGATACTTATCTCTGTAACTCTCTCCAAAGACAAGTAAACACACCCTTGTGTCTATCAGAGGAACAATATTACTTCAGCAAACAAGCTCCAGGGTCACCATCCATATCCACTTGTAAACATCGTCCCGCAGGCACGACAAGGACAGCCTCGCCTTTTAAAGTCACGGCCGTGGACCCTCCGCTGGACAGGTGGCGCCGATCGACGGCCGCCATTTGTCCCGAGCGGGCCCCGGGGTTTCATAGCACACGTGAAGGGCCCGTGAAGGGCCGACGACAATGGGTGTCGAGGCAGAGGAAGTCGGAGTTAAAGAAGGAAGGATGCCCTCCTAAAAAACCAGGAAGTGAGACTCCAGGAAACGGGGGACCAGGACAGACGGCACTTAAGTGTTCTCACTTTCCTAGTTAACCCTGTGCAGCTCATCTCAGGAAGACAGAAAATACCCCGAAAAGAACATAAACATTGGTAGATATCATGAGCAAGTGGAGGATGTTTAAGCCTTTTATTACATATTTCAATGGTTAATAAATACCCTTTTTTATATTTGTTTTTAAACCGATTCGTAGTAAAATATGTTCGATGGTTGGCAAACAAAAAGAAAGAAGCTTCAAAAATTATTATTTGAAGCAAATTGTGTGGCAGTTTGTCCACTGAAGTCAAGCCATTTAATGAAGAATATATTGTTTTATTAGGGTTTAAACTCACAACTACACACACACTCCCACACTCCTCTAACTACACACACACCTCCAACTACACACTCACTCCTCCAACTAAACACACACACCCACACTCCTCTAACTACACACTTATTCCTCCAACTACACACACCCACACTACTCCAACTACACAAGCATACATTCCTCCAACTACACACACACACTCTCCTTTAACAACAACACACAAACACACACTCTCCTTCAACAACAACACACATACACACATTCTACTTCAACAACAACACACAAACACACACTCTACTTCAACAACACACGCGCGCACACTCCTCCAACTACATACACACACTCCTCCAACTACACACACTCTCCTTCAACAACAACACACACACACACACATTCTACTTCAACAACAACACACAAACACACACTCTACTTCAACAACACACGCGCGCACACTCCTGCAACTACATACAAACACTCCTCCAACTACACACACTCTCCTTCAACAACAACACACACACACACACACACACACTCTCTCCTTCAACAACAACACACACACACACACACACTCTACTTCAACAACAACACACACACACTCTACTTCAACAACAACACACACACACTCTACTTCAACAACAACAACACACACAGTCTTTCAGCAACAACACACACAGTCTTTCAGCAACACACACACACTCTTTCAGCAACACACACACCTTCAACACACACTCACACACACACTCACAGACACACACACACACACACAGTGGGAGGATGCGAGCGAGGCCAGCAGCAGGAGAGGAAGAGTGATGAGCAGATAGACTCAGTCATTAAGATAGCGATGGTGTCAATGTCGTTCATCAGCACTGATAAGAAGCAGCCGAGCGGCCAGAGAGCAGGCGTGGCAGCGATCACCGTCATGAGCGTCCCTGGCGACACGTCTGTTGCTCTTAAGGTTCCCTATTAGTGTCAGTGTTGACCAGATGGAAGTAGACGAGCAGCGTCCGGCAGATGTAAACACGATTGTTCTGCCGACAATAAATGTATCTGCTTCAGAGTGAGCTTCATGACACACACACAGATCATGACACACACACACAAATCATGACACACACACAGATCATGACACACACAGATCATGACACACACACAGATCATGACACACACATAGAGATCATGACACACACAGATCATGACACACACACAGATCATGACACACACACACAGATCATGACACACACACAGAGATCATGACACACACACAAAGTTAATGACACACACACAGATCATGACACACACACAGAGATCATGACACACACACAGAGATCATGACACACACACAAAGTTAATGACACACACACAGATCATGACACACACACAGAGATCATGACACACCCATAGAGATCATGACACACACACAGATCATGACACACACACAAAGTTAATGACACACACACAGATCATGACACACACACAGAGATCATGACACACACATAGAGATCATGACACACACACAGATCATGACACACACACAGATCATGACACACATAGAGATCATGACACACACATAGAGATCATGACACACACACAGATCATGACACACACTTAGAGATCATGACACACACACAGATCATGACACACACACAGATCATGACACACACATAGAGATAATGACACACACATAGAGATCATGACACACACAGAGATCATGACACACACATAGAGATCATGACACACACACAGATCATGACACACACACAGAGATCATGCCACACACATAGAGATCATGACACACACATAGAGATCATGACACACACACAGATCATGACACACACATAGAGATCATGACACACACATAGAGATCATGACACACACAGAGATCATTACACACACATAGAGATCATGACACACACATAGATATCATGACACACACAGAGATCATGACACACACATAGATCATGACACACACATAGAGATCATGACACACACAGAGATCATGACACACACACAGATCATGACACACGCAGAGATCATGACACACACACAGATCATGACACACACAGAGATCATGACACACACACAGATCATGACACACACAGAGATCATGACACACACACAGATCATGACACACACATAGAGATCATGACACACACACAGATCATGACACACACATAGAGATCATGACACACACACAGATCATGACACACACATAGAGATCATGACACACACAGAGATCATGACACACACATAGAGATCATGACACACACACAGATCATGACACACACATAGAGATCATGACACACACACAGATCATGACACACACATAGAGATCATGACACACACATAGAGATCATGACACACACACAGATCATGACACACACATAGAGATCATGACACACACACACAGATCATGACACACACAGACACGTCTTTGCTGGAAAACAATCAAGATTTGGAGGCAGAAACCTCAAGAGAACCAGACTCGGGTCATGTGAAAGACTAATAAAGTAATAATATGAATCTAATAATAAAATCTAATAAACTACAAAATAACTTTTAGCCTGTATATATACTGTATATATATATATATATATATATATATATATATATATGTTTCTATTTACCTGTAAATGTAAAGTATTCCTCGATTTGTGTTGTTTCTACCAGATTTCTATAAAGAAAGCAATTCATTTTTATTCAGATTTATGTATGTATGTATTTATATATGTAATTTTTGGTTTGTTTATTTGGTTATTAATTTATGTATTTATTTGTGTATTTATATGTGCGTGTGTTTGTTTCTTTATTTGGTTATTTATTGGTTTTTATTGGTTTATTAATTTTTGTATCTATATATGTATTTGTTTATTTGGTTATTTATTTATTGGTTTATTTATTTGTGTATTTATATGTGTATTTGTTTATTTGGTTGTTTATTTATGTATTTATTGGTTTATCTATTTGTGTATTTGTTTATTTGGTTGTTTATTTATGTATTTATTTGTGTATTTAGATATGTATTTGTTTGTTTGTTTTTTTATTTGTGTATTTATTGGTTTATTTTTGGGGAAGGGGGGTTAAAAAGTTGAATATATTAAGAACACATACTCTACGCTAAAGAATACCCGACTAGAACAACTAAAACAATCAAAATTGAATCGAAAAAAACACTTTTTCTTGTTGCTTGTCTATTCATGGAGTTACGGTAGCCATGCTTATGTCTGACAAAATAAAATCACCTTTAAATGTAGAAACACTGATTCCTGCTCCGAAAAGAAAGCGCGTCTGTTGCTAAGATCTCAAACTTTTGATGTTTTTTAAAATAACATAAAATGTAAAAATCCTCAACCAAAGCAGCGGAACTGACACTCCTCGCGCTCCTGTTAGCAGCACCTCCTGGACAGAGTTCACCAAACGTGGGGAGCGGCGGCTGAAAGGAGGCTTTATGCTGATCTCTGGGGTCGTGCCAGGGAGTGAGAAAGAGGAGGGGGTTCAGGTGAACTGTGTGGATAAATCCTCCTGTTGCATTCAAGGAGGTGTGAAAGAGCCGCCGGGGCCCCAGTGTTCGGCATCTGCAGCAACAAGAGCCACAGTGTGGGGAGCACTTTAACCGTCGCACAAAGGAAGTGATGTTTTCATTGAGTTTTACCGACAGTCGGCCTGAGATTTGATGAAGACGTCGGATTTTTACGCCACTAATTCTAAAGTAACATCATGTCACATACGTCGAAAAATCTCCAACATTTTATGGCCAGGTTTTTCTAACACCATTAGAAATGTGTTACATCGAAATATATCATGAATTGTTGATTTGAACACTTTTAAGAAACTTCAAAATGTCTTTTGTGAAAAATATATTGCAAAAGTGCAATAGACCAGTTTAATCCCAGCATCGTTCTTAACCAAAATATAACCACAATTTTATGTTGCACGTTACGAGGCCATGGCTGAAAATGAGCTTTGATAGATACACTTTTTCTATAGGTATAAATTATAAAATACATAACTAAATACCCTTGAAAATGCAAAGAATCGAAATAAATACATTTAAAAAAGATCTGTAAAAAATTGATCTGAACACCTTCATTTGGAGAAACTTTGCCGTGTCATAGTTTTTACACTTTCATAAGGAATACATCGCAAAAGTGCGATAGAAACAGCTTTTTTTTCAGAATTACACGACATGCTTAGTCACATGGTCTGTTCCCTACAACCATGATTTTTCACAAAAATATGATTACGGTTTTATGGGTTATGACGAGCTCCCGAAGCACGTTTAAAGTAGAACTTTCTAGATGTAGAAAATATAAAATGTATTAGTTAATTTAAACAAGTGAATAATATGTTTACTGAAACATTTTGGGGAATTAGCAACATACAGGAGTGTGCTATATGCTAGCGCCTCAAAGTCACACATATCAACTAGCATCATACGGGAAGGTGCTATATGCTAGCGCCTCAAAGTCACACATATCAACTAGCATCATACGGAAAGGTGCTATATGCTAGCGCCTCAAAGTCACACATTTCAACTAGCATCATACGGGAAGGTGCTATATGCTAGCGCCTCAAGGTCACACATTTCAACTAGCATCAAACGGGAAGGTGCTATATGCTAGCGCCTCAAAGTTAAAACATTTCAACTAGCAACATACGGGAAGGTGCTATATGCTAGCGCCTCAAAGACCCACATTTTAAGAAGGTTGACGATGTCGGTAAAATGCTAGCTAGCATGCTAGCAACACTGATGCTGTGTCTCAAATCGCGCACTTCTCCAAGTGCACTGGTTTACAGTACACTTTAAGACAATTACTAGCACAGTGCTCAAATTTCGACTTGTAGTACTGTCTCAAATCAAACACTGCCGCTACACACTTTGACCTTCGACAGCTTCTTCTTCTACTACTTTTCAACGATGACTGCAACCAGCCATTGGAACACTATCGCCAACACTTGAAACAAGTTATTAAGTTTTGTTACAATCAGTTATTACTGTTGTTTAGTTGTTTTGTGGTAAAAAATCTTGTTGTTTTTTTTTAACACATTTACGCCAGTATCTGCTTACGTAGCTTCCGTTTAGCGCCATCTACGTCACTAAGATGGCGGCCGTTGAGGGTGGAAAGTGTCCATCTCATTGGGACACACTCAAAATATGAAGTGCAGAAAGTGCGCGACTCGAGAACACTACGCCTCCAGGCATAATGACTGGGGGAAGGTCACGTGACAAGGTGACGAGGGTCTGCGATCCGTTAAGCGTTTCCTCCTCCACGTAAACAGTGGTTCTCCTGCTGGTGCCGCCGCAGACGAGCGTTGCGGACCCTCATCTCCTGGCCCGGGGGCTGATAAAGTGCTCTGATAAGCCAGGAGGTGCTGGCGAGGAGAGGCTGCGGCCCCTCAGGGTCTCCAATATGAAAGAGGGGCCTGTCTGGAGCATGACGGGGCGAGGGGGTACACCAATGACCCGGAGGAAAAAAAAAAAGGCGAAGAAGAAAGCGTGCAGATTAATGATGAATTGGCGGCCGGTGTGTGTCCATATGTGTGTGTATACAAAGTGTGTGTTCAAAGGAGATTTACCTTTACCACCAGCTGTGGGCGGTGAGTGGGGGGGTGTTTAGAAGTGTGTGTGTGGGGGGGGGCGGCCATGTGTTTATGTTGACTAATGAGCTAATTACCTAAACTCTAATCTAGCTCAACTTGTGTCATTTCACAGGAATGCTGCAGCAGTCAAACGCTTGCAGATTATGGGTCATTTCCTGACAGTTAAAGCAGCGCAGCAGTAATTCCTGCACACCAGGCGTCGAACCACCAAGTGCTGCAGACTCCATTTGGCCCCTGGTCGTCGTCCCCCCACGTGCGACGCTAGCTCTTGTAAAGGTAGCATCGGCCGCGATCGCCGACGGTATCGCCGTCTGCTGTTTTCACAACTGCCCTTTGAAGCCGGTGTTGGTTTGTTAAAGTAAATGTAGTTTAATGTTAATTGATTTTCTTAATGTTTATTTACGATCGTCGGTGTGAAGTTAGAAGCTTAAACTTAAATAAACGGCTGATAGTAGATCAGTTTCTTGCATTATAAGGGATTTAAATTATATTTAAATACATGGAAATATATACGACATTTAATGAAGATTGTATTCCAACATTCAAAATAATCATGTTTAATTTAATATGTAGAAAATAACACTTAAATGGATACAATTGTAATAATATCAACATTAACTTCATTATATTACATTATATTTTGTAGATAATTCATAAAATATAATGCAATAATTCCCAATAACGTCTAGATACTTTCACTGTGTATTTTTGTAATTATAGTTATTATTACTGTAATTCTTTTTTTAATAGTGGGGAAAAACTAAAAATCGAGTTACGCGATATTATTTTATATCATTTAAAAGCGGCATAAATAGAAAAATTATATTCTCTGACTAAATTTTTGAATTTAGAAAATATAAAATAATTAAAATTAACATTAAAGATTTTTAAAATGTGAAAAAAGGTTTAATGCTAAAAGTAACAGTTAATGACGGCGAGTAAAAGATATGAGATAAAAATATGTAATTCAGAAATATAAAAAAATGAAAAAGGACAAAGTTGTGTTGCTATGACGGATCATTATAAAATGGTTAAAAAATTTAAAAATTTAAAAGAAAAAAGTAAGAAATAATAAGCCTAAATAATTGATTTAAAAAAAATGTAAAATAACTTTAAACTCCAGGAATTGTAAAAGTGTAAAATGATACTGAAACATAGTAAATGGGAGAAAAGGAAAAACAGAATCCGTGAACAAGGTCACAGAGAGGTCAGTGATAAGTGAGGAAGAGTTTGACATGATAAATCAGCTCGACTCACAACCAGAAGATTTATCTCCGCAGTTTCCCTAAATCTATAGAACGGCCTCTCCTGCGTGTTCTGACTGTCGGCGGCGAGTAAATCATTTTCCCCGCGGAGCGCCGGTGTTTTTCAAACAATGCAGATGAAAGCCGGAGATTTGAGGAGAAACAGGCCGGAGTTTAAAGGACTTTACAGGATGATGTCAATCTAATTTGAGGAGCCTGGGAGGTCTACTCCACCCACGAGCAAGAGGTGTAAGAGGGGATTTAGTGGAGCGCCGCCCCCCCGATCCCTCTCCCCCGGGGTGATGGCTCCCCCTCAAACCCGCTCCCATCCATCACTCCTAAGATTTCACTTTAATAGGTGGTCCTCTTCCTCCTTCACACATCCTCCTGGGAACCTTCCAGGGAGCAAATGGGGAAAGTCAGTGTTTTGACTTTTTTTTTTTACCGATAAATGTAACGCGAGCCTCGAGCCTTAAACGCTGCCAATCAAACTGAACACGACCAGAAAAAAAAAGATAAGATCAGCAAAAAAAAAAAAGGAAACTAAATGAAATAATGAGGATTGAAAGATAAATTATAGATGGATTTGTTGTGTTTAAACTTCCATCGTGAAAAAATAAAACAAGTCATTTGATGAACACTCGATTCCTGGAGCTTTATAGCATGTAGCATTCAAGCTAACAACTTGAAAACTTCTCTTTTAAAAACAGAAAACCCTTTTCTTTTTACTTAAATAAGTGAGTAGATGAAAACTATTATTGCTATTGGAGGGAGAAGCTTGTTAGCATAACGATGCTATGCTAACAAGGATTGCGTTGGATCAGAGAGGCACAATTAAAGATTTTAATCTAATAAATAAATAAACTCAAATGTACTATAGTGTGAAAAAACCATTTAGTTAATTTACGTCATTTTTCTTTGTTTTCTTCTCTATTGTTGTCAGCAACATGTTTTTGGAGCGAGCAACTTGTATGCTTAGCAATGCTAGCAATTTGCGATGCTAAAAAAAACAAACACTTAAAGTGATAGCTAACCCCAAATTTAAATTTAACTCATTTTCAACTCACCCTCATGTCAACGAAAGAGTTGGGATTATTTTAAGAGTAATCTGTTTCTTTTTAGTATGTTCATGCTAATGTAGCAACTGGAGCTCAGTCGTCTTCATCTTTGTCCAAAAAGACACTTAAAAACATCCAAATACCTCCATACTGCTCGTCCGTAACATCCATCTTGTATTGAAGTGTTGACATTAGAAATTATTCTGAAAAAAATTAACAAGTCTATATTTTAAGGTTGTTTATATCAAAGCTAAAAGGCTACACAGACAGGAAAATACTCCTCGTAAATATCACAATTGTGTAGCAAATTAAATTGTTCGAATTGTGGATGGTGGATTGTTTGGAGTTCCATCATGAAAAATAAAACATCAAGTTATTTGAAGATTTTATTAAATGTTTCTAGAATAGCAAAAAAGCTAACAACAAAAGCTAACAACTGAGTTCTTCATCTGTTCTTACTCAAATGACAACGTTGAGGGAAAGTATTGTTGTTAGAAACATTGGAGGGTGCTAGCATAGAAATAATAGTTATTTCTTATGCTAACAAATGCTAGTTTACATGCTATTCCTCAGCTAATCATTGCTAGCATTGTTTAGAACACATGACTTAAATCAAAAAGCAATAGGAATAATACATAAATAGTGCATTTATTTTTATTTTTAATTTGTTAAAAAGCTTTTTACACAGTTTCTTTTCATATAAATAAACAAAACAATGCCCACAGATGAGAAAAGAAGGCACCGGTACTAAAATAACTAGTTTATTAGTATCTTTCTTAGAAAACCAAGTGAAGACAATTACAATTATTCTATAATTGAAATGCAAACTATTCTTATTGTGCATTTACACTTGAGTTATTTGACACTTAAACATTTGAAAATACGTGTTAAGAAATAACTTGCTCCATAAATCAGTATATTATGAGTTTGCGTTGTGTCGGTTACATATTTTAAAACATTATTATTCAACATGTGTATGTTTGTCTGGCCTCTAGCCTGAGCAGTAGCGCTCAAACAGAAGGCAGTTGATGTTTAAATGGTCTCTGTTTGTTATTCTTCTGGTCCCGGGTGTGCTCGTGAGCCCAGTATAAAGGAGTGTGTTCTTTTGAAGGGGATAGCACCAGGAAAGTCCAGGGAAGGAAACTTTGCTTTGGTGTTTTATATATCAACGGAATGACTTCCCCCGAATCAAGAAGAAAAGATTTCCATTCCGCCCGAGCGCTGGAACAAGCCGCTTCCTGTCCTGAAAACTGGCGAAACAATGCTGCTGGTTCGGAGGATCGAGGATGTCACGTTTTCTTCTCCGTTTGATCCCGGTCATGTTTGGAGTATTCCTGACATCTGCGTGAACCGTCTCCATTGTGTCATCAGAATGAAATAAATGCAGGAACAATGGGATTCCTTCTCTGGTAATTAACGAGTCGAATCCCTGAACCTTCTCTTGGCTCCTCTGGACACGTTCCTTCGCTCACGCCCGGGGCCCCTCGTCCGAGTGAGGAGCCCGGCTGCCTCCTGTCATGTCGGCAAACAAAAGGTCTGAAAGAGCACCAGAGTGTAATTGCCTCTAATCTCAGACATAATGTGTTCTTTCATGTCCTGGAGTCGCAGAGAAAAGGAAGCTGTTGTTCGTGTTTTCTCACTTTCGCTGCTGAGAGGGAAGTTTTTCTCTTCTATTGTGACTTTATTAAACTACCGTGTAAACATTTTGACAGCAGATACGCTCGTTAGTGGCCTTGAAAATGACACTAAATGGGTTTATTTGACAATATTTCATAGATTTAGTTTATATATATTTGATGTTGTGTAAGACTATTTTTAGTTTATGTTTTAAACTAGAGCAATAGACAGAAACATTTGTGATGTGCCTCCAAAAGACCTTTGACTTATTTCCACCTTCTAAATTGATCGTAAATCTTTGAAATTGTCGCCGAAATTCGTGTTGCGTTAAATGTCAACCCTGGGTTTTTTATTATGATGCTACATGGTATGAACAATGTGTAGTTCATGATAAGTTAGTTCATTTGAACGATACTTTAAAATGATCAGCAGCTAAAGAAACGATAAGATCCCGCAAGATCCTGACGATGACTGAGGACGAGAGGATACAGTCGACTTCAGCAGTTTTAAATTTTTGGTCATATTTTGACTTTCGGTTTTAATAATTCAACCAGAAGTGAGGAGAACAATCGCAAGATCTCACTAAATATATACTATTACCGTGAGTTAATTATATCCTATTGAAACGTATCGTGAGGTGAATGTATCATATATCAAATCATATTGTGCACTGAATACTTCTTATCAAATCTTATCGTGAGCTACTCATATTATATAGAAAAGTATTGTGAGCTGAATATATTTTATTGAATTTTACTGTGAGCCGATTTTATCGTATCGAATCGAGAGTCAATTTTATCTAATCAAATCATGAGACGATTTGATGGAATCGTAATCCACTTTTATCGAATCTTGTTGTGAGCTGAATATATCGTATCGTACAGTGAGTTGATTAAATCGTATAGAAACGTATCGAGCTGAATATGTTTTATTGAATTTTATCGTGAGCCAAGTTTATCGAATCGTGAGTTGATTTTATCATATCGTATCCAATCGTGATCGGATATTATTGCATCGAAACGTATCGTGAGCTGAATATATCGTAACAAATCGTATTGTACGCTGAATTTATGAAATCGTATTGGGAGCTGAATACATCGTAACAAATCGTATTGTACGCTGAATTTATGAAATCGTATCGCGAGCTGAATACATCGTAACAAATCGTATTGTAAGCAGAATTTATGAAATCGTATCGCGCGCTGAATACATCGTAACAAATCGTATTGTAAGCAGAATTTATGAAATCGTATCGCGCGCTGAATATATCGTAACAAATCGTATTGTAAGCTGAATTTATGAAATCGTATCGCGCGCTGAATATATCGTAACAAATCGTATTGTAAGCTGAATTTATGAAATCGTATCACGCGCTGAATATATCGTAACAAATCGTATTGTAAGCTGAATTTTTGAAATCGTAGCGCGCGCTGAATATATCGTAACAAATCGTATCTTAACATGAATTTATGAAATCTTATCGCGAGCTGAATATATCGTAACAAATCATATTGTAAGCTGAATTTATGAAATCGTATCACAAGCTGAATATATCGTAACAAATCGTATTGTAAGCGGAAATTATGAAATCGTATCGCGCCCTGAATATATCGTAACAAATCGTATTGTAAGCTGAATTTATGAAATCGTATCGCGAGCTGAATACATCGTAACAAATAGTATTGTAATCAGAATTTATGAAATCGTATCGCGAGCTGAATATATCGTAACAAATCATATTGTAAGCTGAACTTATGAAATCGTATCGTGAGATTAGTATATTGTAACAAATCGTATTGTAAGCGGAATTTATGAAATCGTATCACAAGCTGAATATATCGTAACAAATCGTATTGTAAGCTGAACTTATGAAATTATATCGCAAGCTGAATATATCGTAACAAATCGTATTGTAAGCTGAATTTATGAAATTGTATCGCGCGCTGAATACATCGTAACAAATCGTATTGTAAGCAGAATTTATGAAATCGTATCGCGCGCTGAATATATCGTAACAAATCGTATTGTAAGCTGAATTTTTGAAATCGTAGCGCGCGCTGAATATATCGTAACAAATCGTATTGTAAGCTGAATTTATGAAATCGTATCGCGCGCTGAATATATCGTAACAAATCGTATTGTAAGCTGAATTTTTGAAATCTTAGCGCGCGCTGAATATATCGTAACAAATCGTATCTTAACATGAATTTATGAAATCGTATCACGCGCTGAATATATCGTAACAAATCGTATTGTAAGCGGAATTTTTGAAATCGTATCGCGTGCTGAATACATCGTAACAAATCGTATCTTAACATGAATTTATGAAATCGTATCGCGAGGTGAATATATCGTAACAAATCATATTGTAAGCTGAATTTATGAAATCGTATCGTGAGATTAGTATATTGTAACAAATCGTATTGTAAGCGGGATTTATGAAATCGTATCACAAGCTGAATATATCGTAACAAATTGTATTGTAAGCGGAATTTATGAAATCGTATCGTGAGCTGTATATATCGTAACAAATAATATTGCGAGCTGAATATATCGTATCGTAGAGTGAGCTGATTATATCGTATAGAAACGTATCAAGAGCTGAATATGTTTTATTGAATTGTATCGTTAGCCGAGTTGATCGAATTATGATCCGATTTTCTTGCATCGCGAGGCGGAATATATCGTATCCAATCGTATTGTAAGCTGAATTTATGAAATCATATCGCGAGCTGAATATATCGGTAAAAATCATATTGTAAGATGAATTTATGAAATTGTATCGCGAGCTGAATATATCATATCGTACAGTGAGCTGATTATATCGTATAGAATTGTTATCGCATTGAAACGTATAGCGAGCTGAATACATCGCAACAAATCGTATTGTAAGCTGAGTTTATGAAATCGTATCGCAAGCTGAATATATTGTAACAAATTATATTGTTAGCTGAATTTATCGGATTTCCAGGCGGAATATATCGCAACAAATCGTATTGTAAGCTGAATTTATCAAATCATATTGCGAGCTGAATATGTCGTATCGTACAGATTATATTGTATAATATTTTTACGTGAGCCGATTTTATCGTATGGAAACGTATCGTGAGGTAAATATATTGTAACGAATCGCATCGTGAGCTGAATATATTGAACTTTCACCGACTCTACACACCTGCACTTAACGTCGACTTCTCTCCGAGCGTGAGAGGAAAAAAAAAGAAAATATACTTTGTCTCGTCGAATCCTGTGCCGCCGAGTCACGCCACGAGGTGGAAATGTTGTAAGAAGTAAATAAATGGAACGTGGAAGTTGAAGATCTTCAACGAAGCGCTCCGCCTCCACTTGAACATATGCTGGTACCGTGATTAAAGTCAACAGCGTAGGATTCTGGGAAGTGACGGCGGCGGTAGCTGCGCCGCCGCTACACCTTTGGCCTGGTTTCCCTCCGTGGCGAGCATCAGGGAGTCTGCAGCTGGAAGTGTTTCTGTGGTTTTGGCCAGGTGTCCCTCTACTCTCTCGCTGCCCCCCATGCCTAAGGTCCGAGCGGCTGGTGTTGCCCCTCGAAGCCATGCGTCCCGCAGACCCACCTGACCGCCGGTCAGCTGTAACCGATACGACACCGTGGCGGGCGCTGAAAGGGGGGAAAAAAACAGAAAAAAAAGTGTGTGAGCCGGAGCGCAGGATGGAAAGTTTGGACAAATCCAGCAACTTGAAGAGGCCACTTGGTTAAAAAACATGAAGGCTTTAATACGGTTTCCAGGGGTTTTGGCAGCGGAAGATGAACATATCGAGTGAAAACACAGTATCTAATATCTGCTGGATGAGGAGGATGCGAAGAGTAAGAGGAGATGCAGAGTTTCTAAAAAACCATTTAACCTTTTTTTTTTTCTTCCTTCTTAAGGGATCCAGCTGTGCGCCCTGGAGGTCCTCAACCCGAAGCCGGGGACAGAAAAATCAACGGTCCAGACTCAGGGGCTGACCTGATGTTCCAGGAGCCTCGCTTGAATTGATGGGCCCCAGGAGAGTCGTCACAGGACCCCTCAAACAATCACCCATTCATTCTGCAGCCCCGGCAACGCGGCAAACACTGGAGGCGCTCGAAATATGGAAAATAGTTTTCAAAAAATCCGATACAAGAAGGGGGGGGGGAATAAAAAAAACTCCCTCCTGGGAGTATTTGTTATTGTCGCTGCACAAACTCGAGTATTTTTCGATTATTATAAGAGTATTCCCGGGCGATTCCCCATGTGGCTGAACTGGCCGGAGCCCACCGGCTCGCCTGCCAGGACCCTTGCATAAGAACTGGACTGTAGTTCGACGCCTCCCTGGCGAGAGGGTTGTGTGGTCTAACTGGTGATTGTTTCATTCAGAGAAATGTTTGTTTGACACTTTAGTTTTTTCACGCCAGTGATGAAATACAAGTTGCTGCTATAGTCTGTGAAAAGAAAATAATCTTTTGAGTATTTTTAGTTATTTTAACAACATAATTTAACCATATTTTTTAGCTCGTAGCTAGCTATCGCAGTTGTTAGCTAGGTTTTTCTTTTTAGCTCATAGCTAGCTGTTGTTAGCTAGGTTTTTCTTTTGAGCTCGTAGCTAGCTGTAGACGTATATAGCTAGGTTCTTTCTTTAGCTCGTAGCTAGCTGTTGTTAGCTAGGTTTTTCTTTGTATCTCATAGCTAGCTGTAGCCATCTTTAGCTAGGTTCTTTTTTTTAGCTCGTAGCAAGCTATCGCCGTTGTTAGCTAGGTTCTTTTTAGCTCGTAGCTAGCTGTAGCCATATTTAGCTTGGTTCTTTTTTTAGCTCGTAGCTAGCTGTTGTTAGCTAGGTTGTTCTTTTTATCTCGTAGCTAGCTGTAGCCATCTTTAGCTAGGTTCTTTTTTTTTTAGCTCGTAGCTAGCTGTAGCCATCTTTAGCTAGGTTCTTTTTTTTAGCTCGTAGCTAGCTGTAGCCATCTTTAGCTAGGTTCTTTTTTTTAGCTCGTAGCTAGCTGTTGTTAGCTTGGTTTCCATTACTCTTGCTTGATCCAGATTATTTAACATTATGGACTATATTTTATGCGATTACTTCCACTAAACTGGTTTACAGTATTAAGACGGTGCTGAAGTACTGCATGTTAGAAATACAATACTTTTTTAACCCCTAAAAAACAATGTACAGAAAAGACTAAAAAAGTAACACTATTATAATAGTAGTAAATATCATAGTACTAGACAAACAACGGTAGAACAATCCCATAACAATGTAACGACACATTTAAATATCTGTACTAAAAAAAAAATACTTTGGGGACAGGGCTTGAGACACTTCCTTTTCAAGAAAATTGTTACAGTTGTTACAGTTGGTGGAGCCAGAAACGAATATTAAATTGTTTTGTTTTTTACGGAAACAACTTGTTTGTAAAATAAATATTTTATGTTTAACAAGTCACATGACATAGTCACAGGACTAGTCCCTGAGGGGCCCCATTTTATACAGCGGCTGTTGAAGTTATAAAATGAAGTAATAAAATCAAGCTTAAAATTCTAAAATTAATATTTTATTGTGTTTTCTTTTTCTTTCTAAATATTTTTTTTATATTCACTCAAATCTTTTGAAGGAGCAACAAATACTCGCAAAAAAAGGTCCTAAAACTAAAACCCTATATTTGTATGTAGAGACAAGTATGGAAAAATTAAAATGAACACAAAATAAAATGGTTCTTGATCTTTGTCCTCATGAGGGCCACATGAAAAAAGTCAAAGGGCCACATGTGGCCCACAAGCCTCACTTTACCTAGGTCTGTTTCAGGCTTCAATACGACTTTAGAGGTCCCAAAAAAAAAACTTTAACATTATTTTTTCAAGTCATGAAATTTTGCTTTGAATGCTAGTTAATAACTGTCGAGATGAGGATCAGCACCTCCTATTCCAACGATACTCTCTACGGGGGCGGGGGGGGGGTGTTCAATGACACTTGCTTGATTGACAGACAATCCTCTGGTTTTGTCCCGAAATCATTTCCAAAATCCATCCGTCGTCATGTACTCCGTGTTTTGGCCGCCTCGAGAGGTGAGAGGTCAAGAGGTCACGTCTCTCCCCCCCCAGACTCAGGAGTGCGTTGTTTCTGGAGCGAGAACAAAAACTCGAGGCTGCCGTCGACTTGGACGAGGAGGCAGGTTCGACTCCGGGAACATCTGTCCGTTCAAAGGCGCCTCCTTCCCTCGGTCGACGCTCACAAACACCAGCCGGGTCGAAGGCGAGCGAAAGAACTTTCAGAACCGGGAGCACTTGTGACAGCGGAGCTAACGGGCCGCAAAGGGTTGTAAAAGTGAGGGTGAAATCCAGTGACATCTAGGGAAGAGTTTGATTATTGCAACTGATTTTTCACTAAAATTACCTTTTTTTTTTTTACTCAGTTCTGTGTCGTGTTTTTAAATATATAGATAATTATATTTGCATTAACCAAACATCCATATGATCATGACACGTATTTATTTACAAGTAGATACATTTAAATATATATTAATTAAATGATTTTTATCAATAGAATTAAGTAAAATAATGTTAAACTTTCTAATTAAATGCATAAATTATCCTGTATACTGTTTAATATTTTGATAATATAATGCCGTCTGTGATCATGGATATTATTTAATTAATACAATTTTTAATCAATTTTTAAATTTGTTAATTATATATTTTATATGGAACTTAAATTTAGTTGTATTTTACTTCTCAATTTATATAATGCGTTTTTTTCTGTACAACCATAAAAAAGTATTGTGTTATTATGTTATTATTAGTGTTATTATTGTGCAAAGTTTTTAGTTGTTTTGCTATTTTTAAGAAGCCGATCTCAAAATAACATGGAGTTGTAAAAGTCCCACTTTCCGTCTGTATTTGATACACAATAAAATGTATTTAAACAATGGTTTAGTATTATAAAATATTAATTCTGGCTCTTTAATACAGTATTAAATTGTGTTGTTGTAAGAACTTTTCATTATATATCTTATTATATTATTATATTATTATTATTATTATATATCTAATCCTTGATTTTCTGGAACTCCTTTGTGTTATCAGTTTTATCTTGACCTTTAAAGTATATATTTTATTGAATATTGTTTTGATTGTTTAAGCGCTTTGTGACCCTGGTCTGGAAAAGCGCTATACAAATAAAAATTACTTACTTACTTACTTACTTATACTATTAACGTATACTCCCAAATAAAAACTTACTATAAAAATGTTTGACTTATATTTATTACAACATTTCATACAATTGTCTTTTTCATTCAGAAAATGTCATTATTAGTTCAAAAAGATCATTTATTTCTTAATTCATTCACAACATATGAAGCAAACATCAACGCTCGTCACTTGATTTAACAGAAAAACTGAAACAATGCAGAAACAATAATTGAACTAAACATGCATTGTTTGAACAGATGAAACAATTATTACTATCAAACCAAACACAACTATTGTTGTGTCGTACAGACATTTTTTTTGCACCTTCCTGTCCCTCCTGCAAAAAAAAAAAAAGAATTTAAACTATTTATACACTTACCTTCCTCGGCTGCTGAGGCTCGAAAAAAGCAAAAACAATTAATTGAATAAAGATTTGTTTTCTTTCCCTGCGACCCGAGTGAGTCGTACTTTCTCAGCCGTGAGCAGCAGCAAGACGAGTGCGAGGATGAACAGCAGACTAAATAAACTCTTGGTATCACAGGCGAGCGGCGGCTTGACTGATGCTGTTATTGCAGAAACTCGGAGCTGTTTTCATACATAGTGAGGTTTAAGGTGTCGTTTTGACTAATCCTCGGGATTATGGCGACTCAATGAAAACCACTAAATCATTCAGGTAATTGGAATATACCCTGTTTTTTACTGATAAGTATTTGCTAGAATGTACATATTGTATCAATTTGTTGATCATTGTATTTTCTTGAACAATAAACCATAAAATTAAGATACATTGATTTGCCTTAAAACTCCTTTTTTAATTACAATTAAAAGTTTATTTTACTGCAATTTATTTAATTACAAGGTTTATTTTATTCGTTTTGTGGCATTTTTATTAAATTTGTATTTTATTTAAATAATAAAACAGTGTTCTACATCACTTTATTGTCTCCTTATTTGGTTTATTTGGTTTATTTAGTATTATTAAGTAACAAATCTGAACTCAATACCTCAAAAAGTGATTAAACTTATTAATCGTTGGACAGTTAAACAAGACTAGTTGTTTCTTATAGCAGTTTTTAGAATAAGTGATGGAGAGAAATGGAAAAAGCATATAAATATATCATGATTCATCTTAATAAAGTTTTTGTGTTTTGCTTTTGAACTTATTCATTTATTTTTGAATTAACGTAACATCCATAAGATGCATTTTCAGTGTATATTATTTTAACTTCTTAAGTTTTTATCAATAAAATACATTTAAAGGATATTTAGTTTTATATGTAATGCATAAAATATGATCCATTCTTCATAATACTTCAATAATAAAGTGCTTTTAATAATGCTTGTCCGCTGTTTGGATCATGATTATTAAACAAATTAAAAATATTATGATTAATATTCAGTTAATTAAAAAAAAAAGATTATTTTCATGCGTGTACGTCCACTTTTGTCAGATCATAATTGAGATTATATGAAGCGTAATCCCTCGATTTCAACTGTGCAGCTTCTCAGCCAAGAGTCATCAGATCCTCAATCATAGCATTAAAATCCAAAATAACAAAATCCAAGCTCCCTTCAAAGGACGAGTGTCGGCATCAATCATATCGTCTGAGAAGGAATGCGGGGAATTTGTCACAGTCGACGTGTAAAAAAAAAAAAGTGCTGGATGAAGAAGCTGAAAGATAACAATTCCTCGGCAGGAATCTCCCTTCAATTAGGATTTAAGAGGCGAGGAAGGACCTGAACCCCGTCATTACGGCGGCGTTGGATCGCTAGCATCAGATGTGTCTGCGCGCGGCGCTTGTGGTAAATACTGTAATAACTTTTACGGCCCGGGGCGGGAGGAGAAAAGAAAAAAAACCCGGGGTCACCATCGGGGTAAGCGAGTCTAAGAGTTGAGTAATGTTAAGACATATAGAGGATTAGCACAAAAATGAACGTCAAGAAACTCCAGATGTATATTCTTCTTTTCGGAAATTATCTAACACTAAAAACAATCGTACTTTTGTCAGAGAAGCCGTTTTACTTCACCTTTGAGCGTTGAAAAATGGATGGCAAGCTAACGGAAGAAGGCTAATGCTAGCTAACAAATTTAGCTGCTGTAAAGTTCTTTAATAAATTTAATATATGGATTTTCAAATGAAGAAAGCAACCGTGATTGATGCTATTGTTAAAACAATGAATTAAGGACTAAAAAAACTAAGGGAAATGTAGTAATTTCTAGTGTTAGCCAAATCACTAATAGCATTGTAGCTAACGTAGAGGCTAACACTGTAGCAAAAGCCGCATAAAAATAAACTGAAAACGTGAATAATTCAATTTAAAGGGTTAAGTTTAAATCATTTTGATATAATATGTCCTTAATTCACTTGTTTCTACAAAACCAGCGCAAAACTTCTTGACATGTTAGTAAAACATTAACTTTTTAATGATGGGTTTTCATTTTTTGTGTTTTTTTTAAGGAAAACTGATTGAGCGTTATTGCTACGTTATATTCTGAGTGGTTTAAAATTATTATTTAATGATGAGTCTTTTAACGCTGCGAAACTACACAATTAAACACAATACAAACACGTTAATCTATTAAAAAGTGTAATATATCGTGACACTTTAACTATTTATTCTTTATTTTTGTAAATAAATATTCAAGAGCAGCTTTATTCACCAGTATACACATGCATGGAATTTTGTGGCTGTGAACATTCCGAAATTGGTTTAGCAAACCTTAGAAGAGGAAATAAAATAGATACATATATATTCAATATATATAAAAAATACAAAATATAGTAAAATAAATGTATAAATAAATGGCATGGTGGGAATTAATTATGTTCAAGAGTGAGATGAAATGAATGAATGAATGAATGTAATAAAAACAAATTAAAGTATTCAAATGAATAACAAATTGCATTTTTAAAAGGATTGAATTAACTTTATCACACATTTCTGTACATGAAATGTATTTTATATTAACTAAATTGTGGTCTATGTGTTACCGTACAGTTTTAAATGAAGCTGAAATAACGTTTATACAATTGAAGTTGATTTATATTCTCGTTATTCATGTTTTTTTTATTATGTTTTTATATAAATAGTTGTCTTATTTTAACAAATTAATCTAATTAATTTAATATATTTATTATGAAACATTTCACCATTTTGACCATTCAAATGTTGAGCTCAGGAAAGTTTTAATTTGAGTTAATTTCATTTTTTTATAACCTTTTTTTTTTTAAGTTGATTAAAGTGATTTATTGATTCTCTTCACTTTCCAATCGTCCGTCAATAACAATAAAAATCCATCGGAGATTGTTTTCCCAGCGCTCGGTGCTGACGTGTCTCCAGAGATCTCACGCTCACACACACACACACACACACACACACACACACGCTCACACACACACACACACATTCGCTGTCGATCTGCGGGTAATTAAAAGTGCGCTTTATTTGTTTGCTCGGGTCAGACGAGAGGGATTCGGGCGTGGAGGTCACAGAGAAGCACGCCCTTTTAAAACGCACTCCCTCGTGTTAAAGTGCTGACACCAAACTAGATCCTGAGCAAACATGACGCTGATGTATCTTCTTAATCTCACTTTATCTTGTTTAACGCCACTAGAATAATAGTTTAGAATAAAAAAAAACAGTTTTTTTTTATATTCTTACCTCGAAATCTTCAATAAATCCAATCAGAGGTGACTCGTTCACTCTTATCTGAAACACAAGTGACACAAATCCTTTGTGGCGTGAGATAAAATAGATTTAATTTGGAAGTGGAGCGGATCAGCTGTCGCGGCTCTCTGCTGCCACCTGTCTGCGCGTGGAGGAACCGACGGCTCGTCTTCATGTCAAAACCTCGAAGTCTTAAAAGAAAAAAATAACTGGAATATTTCCCATCGAAAGATAAAAGATAAGAAATCAGGGAACATAAAGGATCTGTCCGGACAGATTTAAAGAAGTCCAACATCCAGTTGAAGGACTAAACCAACACTTTGCTTCCTTTGGAAAGTTTCCTGTGAGACCATTTTTTTGATATGAATCTCCCAAAAATATTCTGTGAAAATACTGGCAAGGAAAAGCTGTGGCAACTTTTGTGTGTGTGTGTGTGTGTGTGTGTGTGTGTGTGTGTGTGTGTGTGTGTGTGTGTGTCAGTCAATAGCTTGAGAAATAGATTTAGATCCAATCTCAGCGAATGTTTTGATTGGACGGAAGAAACAGGAAGTAATAAATAGAAATAGTCGGAGGCGTCGACCAATCCGCAGTTTTACTACAATATCGTTGAATTCTTTGTTAAAACGATCAATATTCAAGTGAAGAATCAAAGACGCTCTTAAAACTCCCAAAACACATTTTCCCCTGAAGGCCTCGTTTCGAACGCCATAAACACCTCGGACGGCTTCTGTGTCGAGGTCGGATCGAGGAGCAACAAAGAACATCGCGGACGAATCGCTCGGGAATGACGACGGCGTCTTCGTCTATTCTGGGAAACAGGAAGTGAGTCTGCGATCGGGAAAACAAAAGTCATGGAACGTGTTGATTCGTGGTCGTGATGAGTCCAACGGTGGAGAGAATTTAATGTGATTTCCGTTTTTTTCATCGTTATTTTCTTACTATCTGCGCCATTTTGAGGTGATATCGCAACATTCGACCTGTGTCGGTTTAAAACAAAATGGCAGGAATGTCGGCGTAAGACTTCTACAGCAGCTGCCAGATTTAAAAGTTAAAATATTTAATCCAAACTGTACTTGACATTCAAGTTATTCCACGACAAGACAAGATTTAATTGTTATACAGATGTTTTTTTGTTTTAATGAAAAAACAAAATGGATGTCAAACTATACATATGTAGCAATTAGCAAACATGCTAGTAGTTATCAGTAAATTCGATTTTATTTCAATGATTAGTATTTAATTGTTCTGATGTAAATCAAAGATAAGTAATGAAAAAGAAAATGGATGTCAAACTATACACATGTAGCAATTAGCAAACATGCTAGCTGCTAGTAGTTATCAGTACATTTAAATTTATTTCAATGATTAGTGTTTAATTATTCTGATGTAAATTAAAGATAAGTAATGAAAAAGAAAATGGATGTCAAACTATACATATGTAGCAATTAGCAAACATGCTAGCTGCTAGTAGTTATCAGTACATTTAATTTTATTTCAATGATTAGTGTTTAATTATTCTGATGTAAATTAAAGATAAGTAATGAAAAAGAAAATGGATGTCAAACTATACATATGTAGCAATTAGAAAACATGCTAGCTGCTAGTAGTTATCAGTACATTTAATTTGATTTCAATGATTAGTGTTTAATTATTCTGATGTAAATTAAAGATAAGTAATGAAAAAGAAAATGGATGTCAAACTATACATATGTAGCAATTAGCAAACATGCTAGCTGCTAGTAGTCATCAGTACATTTCATTTTATTTCCATGATTAGTGTTTAATTATTCTGATGTGAATTAAAGATAAGTAATGAAAAATAAAATGGATGTCAAACTATACATATGTAGCAATTAGCAAACATGCTAGCTGCTAGTAGTCATCAGTACATTTCATTTTATTTCAATGATTAGTGTTTAATTGTTCTGATGCAAATTAAATAAAAGATAACTAATTGAAAATTAAAAGACAATTAGCATTAGCATTATTAAGGTCAATGCAGCTAAAAATGTTTCTGTAAATATTTTCACGGCAGATAAAGAGCTTGAATTTAATCAACATTTTAGATATTTTAGATTTATTTTGTTGTTAGAATTTAGAATTCTACTCAACAGTTATTTACAAAAAAACATAGATATTTTTTTATATATCAATCATTGCTTGTGTAATTTCTGTAGTAGCTACACTGTTAGCAACGGTAGTCTATTAGCTAAACAAATATATATAATTTTTAATAGAAGAAAAGTAGATAAAATATGTGGAAGGATGTATTTTTGTTTTCCAACAATAGATCTTTAAAATAAAAAAAAGGCTAACCCCAGAGTAAGCGTAGCTGCTACATTAAAAACTATGTCGCTGAAGTTGATATGCTACGCTAACCATAGCTAAAAAAAAGGCGGGAATGTTTCACAAAAGAATGAAAACTGTGTAAAAGGTTCATTAGAATTCAACCTAGACGTCAGTAAAGTAGTCAGTAAAGTCGTGGATCGTCTTCTTCTTCTGACGCGTCTAAACCCTGCAAACTCCAGCGTGAAACCTCGGCCGGCGAGACGTGACCAGTTGAGCAAACAGGATTAGTTACTGTAGCAGCACCTGAACGCAGCACGTGCACGCCGGGAAAACCATCCGCGGATAATACCGCCGCTATATTTACGTTAGCATCTGGCAGCGACCACCTCGCCCTCGCCACAGCGAGCGAGCCAGAGCTGGAGCTGAAGATATTCCAAACACCAGCAGGTCGACCGTGTCAAGTGTCCTCAGACTTTCTAATGATCAGTGTGTGTGTGTGTGTGTGTGTGTGTGTGTGTGTGAGTGTGTGTGTGTGTGTGTGTGTGTGTGTGTGAGTGTGTGTGTGTGTGTGTGTGTGTGTGTGTGTGTGTGTGTGTGTGTGTATGTGTGTGTGTGTGTGTGTGTGTGTGTGTGTGTGTGTGTGTGTGTGTGTGTGTGTGTGTGTGTGTGTGTGTGTGTGTGTCAGGTGCAGCTTCTTCAAGATGAGTCGGGTCTGAGCATCTTGAGAAAGAAGTCTTTGCAGACGTTCTGCAGGAGGAAGAAGAATGAAAGTTATTCTGGATGTTCTTCTTCTTTTGGTTATGATTAGATTTGCCTTGTAAGGGTTGTAGAGGTCAGTGACTCACAGCAAGAAATTGTTTGAGTAATGTTTAAAATTGTTCGATTATCGATATTAACATTTGGAAATTGTTTGATTATAGTTGAAAATTGTCTGTTTACAGTTTAAAATTGTTTGATTACAGTTAAAATGGTTTGTGTACAGTTCAAAATTGTTTGATTCCATTTGAAAATAGTTTGATTATAGATTAAAATTGGTTGTTTACAGTTTAAAATTGTTTGATTATAGTTCATCATAAATTGATTACATAAAAAAATAGTTTGATTCCAGTTGAAAATCATTGGATTTAAGTTGAAAATGGTTTAATTATAGTTGAAAATTGTTTGTTTACAGTTTAAAATTGTTTGATTACAATTGAAAATTGTTAAATAACATTTGGAAATTGTTTTATTATAGTAGAAAATTGTTGGATTAAAGTTGAAAATTGTTTGATTATAGTTGAAAATTGTTGGATTAAAGTTGAAAATTGTTTGATTATAGTTAAAATTGTTTGATTATAGTTAAAATTGTTTGATTATAGTTGAAAATTGTTGGATTAAAGTTGAAAATTGTTGGATTAAAGTTGAAAATTGTTGGATTATAGTTAAAATTGTTTGATTATAGTTGAAAATTGTTGGATTAAAGTTGAAAATTGTTGGATTATAGTTAAAATTGTTTGATTATAGTTGAAAATTGTTGGATTAAAGTTGAAAATTGTTGGATTAAAGTTGAAAATTGTTTGATTATAGTTGAAAATTGTTGGATTAAAGTTGAAAATTGTTTGATTAAAGTTGAAAATTGTTTGATTATAGTTAAAATTGTTTGATTATAGTTGAAAATTGTTGGATTAAAGTTGAAAATTGTTGGATTATAGTTAAAATTGTTTAATTAAACTTGAAAATTGTTTGATTAAAGTGGAAAATTGTTTGATTATAGTTGAAAATTGTTTGATTATAGTTGAAATTGTTTGATTATAGTTGAAAATTGTTTGATTATAGTTGAAAACTGTTTGATTATAGTTGAAATTGTTTGATCACATGACGACCTGATCTGTCATCACGACTATAGACCAACAAGAGCAAAGACGTCAAAAGGAAAAACCATCAGAGAATCTCTTCTCTATCAGAACCATCTTCACCTCTCGGGTCACTATCAGCTCCTGTGTGACGACACCTGGCACCAGAACCAACTGGACACACCTCATGGCTCTCATCTCTCTGACCTCTGACCTCAGACACAGTCCAGGTCGCACCACCAGCCTCGATGCCACGAGGGTCCGAGAGATCTGCTTCAAACAAAAAGAAGGAGATAAAGGCCTGAGAGCTGGAGCTGCTGTTATCTGGACCGGTGGGCACAGGACCCGGGTCACGAGGGTGTGAGACGTGAGCCGGGCTCACTATGTGCCGCGGCCACAGGAAGTGCTGTGTGCAGGAGATAACGGCGTGTGCGATGGAAGCGAGAGGAGGCGGCGAGGCGGCGATGGCGATCCCGGCGAGTGTCGTCAGAGCAGCTTTTCCTCCACTCGCTCCCCGTATCCTGTCCGCCCGCCGCTGCTTAATGGCTTTTAATGAGCCACCGGTGGATCCTCGCGCTTCCTGCCCGCACACAACATGGCCGCCGCTCGCCAAGAGGAAGAGGAAAAACTTCAACACATTCCTCTCGCTTCATGCTTCGGAACACGACTTGAATTCTTGTGTCGTCAGCAGGACTCGTACCTCGCTTCGTAGACGGCCATAGGTCACGTGACCCCGACAATGTTTTTACGTCCTGAACTTGAGTCAGCAAAGTGGTGCTCAGGGGCCATGTTCGACTGCTTCCTAAAATATTTTTTTCTTTTTTCTTTTTTTTTAACAAGGTTATAGGTATTGACAAGGTTTTTGTTGAATATTTTTCCTTTTTTCCTTTTGTCCAATTTCGTTTTTTTTTTTGTTATTTATTTCAACAAATGACGACGCTGCATATTTTTATTTTAGTATTTATTTTTCCGCTAAATCATTTTTAATTAAATTGAAAGAAGAAATTTAAATTTAAATTATTTTTTTTAAATGTCATTTTAAATAACAATTGATAGCAAAATAATAAATAATAGTTTAGCTTTGAAATAAAATATCAAAGCATAATGACATATTTTTTCTCCTTTTCTCCGGTTTTGTTCCTTTTTTCTTGTAGCTTGACGACCCCTTACTACAGTCACAGTATTGACTGCGGCCCCTAGAACAAATGCAACTGTTGCTTAGATACAAAATATATATAAACTATTTCCTTTCTTGAAATCTCAATCAACCGCTGTTTGTTTTAGGACTGTGAGGAAACAAAAATGTTTTTTTTTTTTATTGCAGGAATGTCAGCGTAAGACTTCTAGAGCAGTTGCTGGATTAAAAGTTTAAATAGTTTATCCAAACTGTTGGAATCAAGGCTGGAATCAAACCAACAACCTCCTTGCCTTGAAGCACTCTCACTAAACATAACAGAGTTCCGTCTGGACTTCTAATGGTTTTGAAGGATTCTTCAGTCATTAGTAAGGCAAGCTAAGTTCATAACTATCAAAACAAATGATAACAATTGAAATACAACTTTATTAATACATCATAAAACAGCCACAGCTTGTGTTAGTACTAATGCTGATATTGCTCCTTATGCTAAGATTACAAATTATACTCTTTTTGTTTCGCTAATAGGCTACTTTTGCTAGAGTATAGCTACAAAAGATATAACTGCTAGTACCGTAGATTAAAAAATTATACTTTTTTTGTTTCGCTAACAGGCTACTTTTGTATCTGTAAAACTACAACAGATATTGCTGCTCATGCTATGAATACATAGTATACTTTTTTTGTTTCGCTAATAAGCTAATGTTGCTACAGTATAGCTACAGAAGATATTACTGCTAGTAACATTGATTAAAAAATTATACTTTTTTTGATTCGCTAACAGGCTACTTTTGTATCTGTAAAACTACAACAGATATTGCTGCTCATGCTATGAATACAAATTGTGCTTTTTTTGTTTCGCTAATAAACTACTTTTGCTACAATATAGGTACAGAAGATAATACTGCTAGTACCGTTGATTAAAAATTATACTTTATTTGTTTCGCTAACAGGCTACTTTTGTAACAGTAAAACTACAACAGATATTGCTGCTCATGCTATGATCACAAATTATACTTTTTTTGTTTCGCTAATAAGCTAAGGTTGCTACAGTATAGCTACATCAGATATTACTTCTCATGCTATTCTTTAAAAATGTTACTTTTTTTGTTTTTTTAATAGTAAAATCTTGCACAACCGATATAACTGCTAATGCTGTGAAGGATACATATCAAAAATTAGTTTTAAAATGAGTTTTTTAATTGTGTGAATCACTGCGAAAGCCGTTCTAACATCTGGAAATGTTGAGTTGAAAACCGAGGTAGGAAAAACCGGTGTCAGTGTGACAAGGTCCAGTAGCCCCGACGAGGCTTGGCCCTCGTATCCGGGTGTAGATCGGTGGCACGTTGTGGACGCTCGTGTTTTATCTCTAGGATAGAGGGAAGGAGGACGAGGAACGCTGCAGAGAAGCCACTGTGAAGCCGGAGCAGCAGAGGCCAGCGAGGTGAAGCGGCGCAGCTGACAGGAGCTTCCTCTGGGTCCGGAGCCTGTTTTCCAAAGGAAGTGCAGGAGGCCTAATCTGTGGCCTCCAGAGAAGGGGGGGGGGACATAGTGGCCCCTAGCTCATTGTACAATTTTATCATCTCCTGCTCCTGGTGGGCCTTGTCCCATACGGACAGGGACTTATCTTTGGAAAAAGAGCCCTCAGGGGATGTCGTCGCTGCCCTTAGCTTTCGAAGAAGCTAGCATAACAAGCTAAACCGTCTTCATCCCGAACTCGTGTGCAAAACCGTTCCTTGATTCCCCTCCTCCTGGTGCTATTTTGGATTTCCAGAAAAGACCTCCCACCTTTTGTTTCCACTGATTAAGGGGTCCGCGACAGGGAGTGGGGCCTTACAAACGGGGATGTCCGATGGCTAAGACCCTTCCTCTGACCGCTGCCAAGACCATTAGGTGTTTGTGGAGACACACACACACACACACTTGTGCGTTTCCTTCGACTCGTACGACCACCTGCGACTATTGTTGACCCCTCATCATAAATACCGGTTTATCTGCGGAAGACTTCCCTCGGCTCGCTGTCATCAAGACTGCTTTTTTAATGGTGCATTTAAAACACTCTCCAGATCAAATCTGAAAACTATTCCATTTCCACATATTGACCCAGGAATATCCATTTGAGACTAAATGTGTGAATTTCTTTTTTTAAATGTGAGTTTTCTTCTCATAAAATTGTCCTTAATTTGATAACAATGATGGATGATGATGGAGTGAGCAGAGAAGCATGTATGCTCCTCCCATGATGCAACACTAATAGACTCAGGGACTCATTCATTCCTCATTAAATCAATCAGTATATCTATTAAAACAAAATAAAAAGCGTTACAAGTTGGTAAATTTCTCCTTAGAACAGACCTGGGGAAAAGTGTGGCCCCCAGGGCCGCAAGCAGCTTTTTTGGCTTTTCTTATGTGGCCCCCAATGACGTCAAAAACGTTTTTTTTTGTTTTTTTTATAAAATATTATAATTATCATTATTTGCATATATTGTTTTTTTTGTTTTTTTTTCACTATACCTTTTCTCGTTTAATAGAATAATTAAATAAAATATTTGGATGCTTTTTTCTATAGTTCTTTTGATATGTTTGATAGTTTTGTATACATTATACACAGCTAAGCTTAATTCATAATAAATACACCTCTTTTTTTCGCTTTAGTATTTCCATCTTATTAAAAATCTTTTTATTCATCTTTAAATCTTCAATCTTTGTTGCAGTATATAATGTGGCCCCTCAAGAAATGAAACTGCCCTTGAATGGCTAACACTGTTAGCAACGAGCTAGGCTAGCATGTTTACCATTCGGATGAAACTTTCCTTCAATTAATTACAGTTGAAGAAAAACATCTTTACTTTAAGTTTCACTTGCATCAAATGTAGCTTTATTTTTTAAATTATTTACAAAAATATAACTTTATGTTCAACTATTTTTTGAAAGATACTTAAGATTTGACTTTGTCACGAAAGCTCGGAGCGTCAAACCTGTCATATACTTTCACTGAGTGTCTATTATTGTCCCTCGCACACACACACACACACACACACACACACACACACACACACACACACACACACACACACACACACACATTCCAGGAGTCTGAGTGCAGACCGTGGTGATTCTCTGAAGCTATGCTCCGGTCAGAACAGAGAGTTGACCTCAACCTTTTTCAAAAGCAGCCTCTAATCCGGCATCTTTAACTTGATTACAGAGTGTCAGAGGGATCAGAGGCGCTCGCTCACCTGTCATCCATCAGCGCTCCGAGGTGGGAACATCTGAGCGACATGATCGGGACGACATTGGTGACGGATCAGAGCGTTATTACACAGACTGTATCCGAAAAATGTAGTTGAACGATTTTAAACTTGTTCACTGTGCTAGCATAAAAGCAGTGTCAAGAGTAAACCCTTTTCCTTTTTAGTTTGCTTTTTTTAAAAGGAATTTTAAATAATTTTTGGTTCATTTAAAAAAAAAAATTCTTTGTAAATTTCGAACTTTTATTAGGACTTAGTCCGTAACAAGGTCAGACTAAAGTTTTTAATTAATTCTAGCACAAAACGTTTATTTATTTATTTTAGGATTTGGCCTATCTTATCATAATCATACTCTTTTTTATATATATACACCAACGTTTTTAGCATGTTGCTGGACATAATTGTTTATATCTTGAACATTTCGAAAAGCTTATTTAAAAAATTAAAAAATACATTCCAAAGGAAGACCCCTTTTTAATGCCCCCTCCTATCAAGACTCGATTCCTGGACTCGATATGGAAACTATACTATACGCAAATCTTGACCAATGAGAGAGCAGCCTTAGGTCACATGCTTGCCTGAAGATTCCCTGAATTTTCTTTAAAACCTGCCGCCGAAAAGAAATGATTCTGGCCCCTTGCAAATGCTACATTTAGTTTTTTAACTCATACACCATGTTTAATATTCAATTTATTTACATATATATTTTATATTTATATCAGCTATATCGTAAATACAAATATATATTTAATATATTTTAAGTCACTGCAGACTCTTATATATATATATCATAATAATTTAATTTAGTCAATGATCATTTTATTCTGGTATCTACCACATGAATACAACTTCATGGAGTGGAAGCTTCTGATATGGGCCGAATATTGTCAAAGCAGTGCGGCCCGTGGGCCGTTTGTGGCCCCGTGAGATCATATTATGTGGCCCTACATTTGATATAGACTTGTTTATGAGTGTGAGGCCGAGCAACGGACATTTTTCGCACAAAGTCAGATGGTTAAGGAAAAATAGATGGATGGATGGATGGATGGATGGATGGATGGATGGATGGATGGATGGATGGATGGATGGATGGATGGATGGATGGATGGATGGATGGATGGATGGATGGATGGAATTATACAAAATGGACTAAATTGCCGGGGACACCACACGAAAATCTAACGAAAAACCCCCTTCCTGCATCCCAATCCCAAGACGATTTTACCCCCGATATTGAGGTCTGGACTAAAAAAGTCAGGAAGCAGAATATCCTCTGACTACTGACCCAGTTCTGACTGAGTGACAGCTCTTGTCTTGTCACGAAGCCAGAAGTTCGGTGACCCGGGAGAGATTGACGTGAAGGGTGTCACGCCTCGACTATTATTCCGACCCCGGGGGTCGAGATCTGCGCCGTGTACGACATGACAGGTACGTTCTTTCGCCCGCAGAAAGTCTAGGATTGTGTTTCGAGCTCAAAAACCCGCCACAAGCAATCGGGATCGGTCGGCGCTGGACGCTGGCACCGGTGGGTGGGGGGGGGGAGTCGGGGTAACAACGCCTGCCACTCGATGCCTGCCCTCGCCACCGACGCTGCCACAGGTAATGTTTTCCTGAAGGCGTTCCAGCTACTTTTTAGAGTTTCCATGCATTGAGGAAAAAGAGCCAGACCCTTTTCCTTCCTTAAACACAAGCAGCCTTTTCAAGCCCATGTGACAGTAATGTAGTCCACTCGTACAGACGGCCAGCAGACTAAAGCCCTCCTGTCTAGGAACCCACGAGGTAAGAGGATTAGGGCTTGCCACAACATTCAACAACGCTGAACCTTGTTTGATTCAATCAGGCATGTTAGAAAGCAGGCACGCCCCACCCTGACCCAGAGCCTCCTGTTTTTGACCCGTGTGAGACGGGGCGTTCTGAAGGGTAAGTCGGCTGAGCAAGGAGTTTGAACAAAAAAAAGGACATTAAAACAAGTTTCGTCATCTTTCCGGCTGAGTTGGTTGATGAATTAGCAGGAAATGTCATGGATAACTATTTGCTTGAACTGGATCAGGCGAGAGGGAAGGTGAGTCAGGACTGGATCTCTGGAGTTTGTTGGCATTCGTGGAGTCGTGAGACCAATAAAAACATAGAATGGTACTGGGGTTATGGGGTACTATAGTAATATTGGCTCCCAATGACAAAAAGCTTTTTTGAGTTTGTGCAAAAGTCACATTGTCCTAATCAATGGTCTTTGATTGTACTTTTCTAACAGTTTGCAGCAGTTTGGAGTGACTACACAAATTCACCAAAGATTATTTGTGTTTTGCACGTGTAGATGTGGTCATTATTTAGCATGTTTCATAGGTTCGCTTCTAGAGCTTCTTATCCATGCGTTTATTTCTTCTCATTTGTACTATTGTAACAGTTTGTTTTCATGTCTTAACAAGAAGGATCTGTCTCACCTGCAGTTGATTCAGAACTCTGCAGCGAGAATTCTGACCTGCTCTAGTAGAAGAACTCGTATTTCTCCGATCCTTAAAACTCTTCACTGGCTGCCAGTTTCTTTCAGGATCAACTTTAAAATTCCGGTTCTTACTTTCAGATCTATTCATGGTCAGACTCCTCCTTACATCAGTGATCTGATCCAGCCTTACACCCCAGCTCGGGCTCTGAGGTCTGTGGATCAGAATCTACAGACACGCGTCCGTGTTTTTAAGCTTGTTTATAGTAGAAGCTAAAAGGCTAACATGCTAAAAAAGACAGGAAACACTCTTGGTAAATACCCCGGAAGCTTCTAGTGTACATAGTAGATGTAGTGTTATTTACCTGGAATTTTTTTTTTGTCTTTGTAGCATGTTAGCATTAAAGCTTCTGCTAAAAACTAGCTTAAAATATAGACTTGTTTAATTTTTTCAGGAACACTCATCATGTCAATGCTTCAATAAGAGACGTTACAGACGAGCAGTATGGAGGGCTTTGGTTTTCAATGTGTCTTTTTGGACGAAGAAAAGTGAGCCCGATCGCGACTTTCGTAGGAAAATACGTTTTTTGTCTATAACTCTAAAACGGAATAGATTACTCTGGATATAATCCCAACTCTCGGTTGACGTGAGGGTGAGTAGAAAACGAGTGGAATTGTGGGTGAACTATCACTTTAAGAAGTGTCGCTATTTAACCTGTGGAGTGTGAAGAAATGGGTTTTAACATATTTCCCTTTCGGTGTGACTCAAGGGGCCGATCCCGCTCCCTCACAGTTCATCCAGCATTCATTTCCATCAAGTGACAACATGAACGACGCGGAAACGACGGCCAAACACAGGAGGTGCCAGCCGAGTGTTACTCTAACCTTCTCGTGGGGTAAGACTCGCGACTGCGACGTGTCTCGCTATCATACGTTCCACTTCATTCCGGGGCCAAAAAAGCCAGACTTTTTTTTTTTTTTGTTCAAGCAGACACCAGCACACCCGCTCCCTCCGGAGACCCGCTCTGTGATTTTTTTTTTGACGGGGTCTGGGCCTCAATCGGGTTTCGGAGCGAGGCGCAGAGGACCGGCGTATGATAAATGGTTTCTTATCTGGAAGTGGTGGCGTTGTGAAGCCAACTCTGTTTCCCTCAGATTACATTAGCAGGCAGGAAAGTGGAACGTTAGAGGGAATGGCTGGAATTCCGAGGAATGAGGGGCACACACTCGTTTACAGCTGATAAACATGTTTGATAGCTTCGTTGTGCGGGTCTCACACACACACACACACACACACACACACACACTCAAAGATTAGTGAAAATGACCTAAAGACTGGAGCAACCAAAAGTAGTGAAAGTGGGTGATAATGTTGGGCTGGTATCTGCTGACCCTCAACGCTGGAACAACAAGGCTCAGACCCGATATCCTGCCGACCGGACCGGACCGTACCGAGTGATTCATGAGTCCGCTGTCAAGCAAAGTGCCCACTTGACTTGATCGTTTCCCCGCAGGCGAGTACAACTTATCTGGTCAACAACTTGTAAGTGGTTTATTGTCAACAAAGCGAAACTTAATACATAAATACACAACTTTGAGTGAAGCTTTTTAAAAATCTGAGTTAGCGTTTATTCACCCTTTTATCCTTGTTTAATGTCACTTATATGGAAACACACATTTCAGGTTATAAATTATAAATATATATTATTAACACACCTCGGCATTTGTACAAAATATTCAGGGATTTTTCAATTTATTCATAATGTATTTCTACTGATTTAAGTCAATTAAAGAAAACAATATAACCAAAAATATGATTATTTGGTTTTATCAGTAAAAAAAAAAAAAAAAAAGTGTTTTAAATGTATATTTGTAACGTAATTGTATCATTCACTATCATTCATTATTGAGATTTTTTTCAGATTCTTTTTTGGTTCATAAAGTCGTTTGATTTAGTGTATGTCTACTTTTTAAATGAATATTTAGTCAATTATATTGTCATTTTTTTGTTTTCTTTCGATAATAAATTTTAAAAAATCATACATTTATCAAATATATTTGAGAAAAAAAACGTTTGATTAAATAATATTCATAAAATATTACAACAATATTTATACATGATATTAATATCAAATTAATTCACATAAATGAAGTTTTAAGATTTTCTTCTTTCTTTTTTTAGTAGTTGTTTTCTCCAACATTATGGATCAACACTTATTGCTATCAGTAGTTTGTTAACAAAAGTAATTGAATTATTGGGGTTGTTATGCCTCAAATATGTTGGTATGTTTTAGTCAAAAATAAACTTTAAGAATATTTAAACAAATATAATACTATTCCACAGCAGCAGTGACTGGTTCATAGTCGTGTGTGTGTTGAATATAAATCTATTTCCAACACAAGAGCGTCTCTCTGAGGCACATGTTCATAAAGTCAGTCAGAATGAAGGTGATAAGCAGCAGGCAGTGGTCCAGACTAAACTGGTGTGGCCCTTCCTCACTGACATCCTGAGGAGGAAGCTTGCGGTGCCCCGGCCCCTCTGATGGAATCCCTCAGAGACCCGCCGCTCCGTCAGGGCACCGGAGCCAGAATTCATAAAACTTTCACTGAAAACTTTGACTTTTAAATCAAACCTGACGCTGATCAAAACACACGCGTTTTGTTGACTCTCAACTTTCTACTGCCTGAACGTGTATTTTATAAATTTCGTTTGTAAACACTCCTCACACTTAAACCAAAATTAAATATTTATTTAAAACTATATATATTTATATATAAATATATATTTAATAAGTTAAATACTATTTTTAGCCAAATGTATGATTTATAAGTAAACTAGAGGATTTGTTGTGTAAAACTAGTATAACATTTTAGGGATTTATGTTTGTTATGTCCAATATATTACAAATAAATCAAATTATATTCTGTCTACGTCTTATTATAAAGTAATCAATCGATTTCTATGTCAATATCTTGTTTTTTAATATGAAACACTGTGAGGAGTTTTGTGAGTTAGCAACATGCTAACAGTAGGATTTTTTTTTGTTGTTTCTCGAAGCTAACGGTTAATAAAATGTATTCATTTGTTATTTAATGTGAACAATATTGATTTGTGAACAACACAAAAGTACAAGATTTTTTTCAAAAAGTCGGTTAATTAATTTTTTAGACATGAATCAATTGGCTACTTTTTTTTAGCTTTGTTTGGGATGCTAAAGCTAACAGTTTACTTTCTACAGACCGACATGCATTTGTCACAGATATCTTTTACTATTTAAAAGCCTTTTTATATATTTACTTTCCTTTTTTATATGATACTTTAAAATAAGTGTTTTTATTTTATTGTTTTTGCTTCGGTTGGGAAAACATAATTAGCTTCAGCATCTTGCTTTGACCGCCAAACATCGCTGGAAACTAAACCTATCTTTTTATTCAGCTTTATTTTAGCAACAACATTTGCTTCTCTCACCCCCAAAGTTGTCGGTGAAACGTTGACCCCTAAACTCACTCCGACTTATCCTAGCATAAATAAACGCTCCTGTTTGTCCACCTAGCGTAGAAAAAGCTAAGACCGCCGCGTCTGCTCGTGACTGTGATTTAAGAGAATTATGCTTTTCAATTAGAGCCACAGGCCTCTCCAGGAATCAAGACCAGAACCCAGATGATCCCGCTTTCAAGAGCAGGAGTCGCGCGGTCGCGTTACGACGACCAGAGCTAGCCCGACAATCAAGCTAATTGAGCATCAATGGCGGCTAATTGAATCAGCTGACCGGCTTTTTACGCGACGCTACCTGAGGATCGTCTGGAAAGGATATGTTGTGCGCGAGCGAAGCACCGGAGACTCGGCGGTAATCGGCTCAGTTTAGCGTTACGCCGGCGGTCGCCCGCCCCCCCCCCCAAGGGGGGCCGCCTCGGGAACCTGAGCAATTGCAGGCGCTCCCCGAGACGACTGGAAAAAAAAAGGGGAGTGCGAGGAGAAGAGAAACAGGTTGTGCCAGTCAAGTATGCTCGCCGCAAAAACACACCAGCGCTTGAGCTACAAACAAAAACTTTTTTTTTTGCAGTCGCTGACGGACGAGTCGCGGTGACAGCATTGAAAACTTTTTTTTTTGTTTTTCTCACTTTGTTCTTGCTTGTATTCGTCAGTTATCTGCCCTCAGCACGCCTGTCCTGCACAGCAGGAGACCCCCTGAGAACAAAACCCACATCCAGCCGATCCGTGGCGATCCCACGACCCTCACCCCGCTCACCTCCCTCACCCCTCCGTCTGCCTCGCATGCCCCGCCAGTCTGCCTTATGAGCCTGTTCAGCTGATAAGACCGGGGGCCCCGCGGTGCCCGGCCGCCGGTGCCAGCACTTCCCTCGTACACAAAAGCGGGTCGTGCTGTGTCACAGATGGGTTCGGTGATCAGAAACAGCGGCGCTTCCCAGAAAAGCTCCGCCGCGGCCACGAGACAAAACGGCTCCAGAGCCCGAAGAGGTAATTCAGCCTCGAAAACACACGTCCAGTGACTTATTTGTGCGTGTAGCCCCCTCTGACCAATATGAGGCGCCCCTAAAAGTGCCCGAAACCATATTGAAATATTATTAAAAACATACGTCAACTGCTTTTTTTACTCACATATTTTTTTGCCTATGTTTTGTAAAAGTTTATCGAAGCACAACGTTTAGACCATCATGATTATACTGTATATGACCTTTATATTAAGGGGTGTGTTTCCAATCTTACGGGGGCAACGATACAATGTGTCGTGATACTGTAGTAACAAATATATATGTGTAGTATTGTCGAGTACTTGACTCTGGTGTTGCAGAATTTACAGACCACATGACTCTTGACGAAGTCGTAACTAATTTAATTTGTTTTGGGACCTAAATATGTACAAACATCGGCTTTAAAAGCTGCGGAAGTTGACTGTATCCTCTTGTCCTCAGTCATCGCAGGATTTTGTTGTACTTGTGCTGCGATGGACGTAATGACTGCTGCCATCTAGCGGACCAACGCAGTGAACATTCATTTGAATAATTTACATAGAAGAATAATAAATTATTATTAATGTGAATTATTTTATTCTTTACACACTTTTTTTTTAAATAAATCATGTGATAAAACTATGATAAAAAAAAATATTTAAGGGGCCAAGAAAAAATTAAAAAGAAAATTAACAGCTATTGAATATTGATTCAGGATCTTGAAGATCCAAGGCCCGAAAACAATTGTGTTTATGTTATCCCTTGTGTTATCTCAGGGTCAAGGTGACCCAAAGGCAAAAAGTGTTTATAATAATAATAATAATAATAATCTCTATTTATATAGCGCCTTTCTAGACCAGGGTCACAAAGCGCTTTGACAGCCATTCACACATACTGATGGGAGTTATGGTATCCCTTGTGTCATCTCAGGGTCAAGGTGACCCAAAGGCCAAATGTGTTTATGGTATCCCTTGCGTTATCTCAGAGTCAAGGTGACCCGAAGGCCCGAAAACAAACGTGTTTATGGTATCCCTTGCGTTATCTCAGGGTCAAGGTGACCCGAAGGCCCGAAAACAAACGTGTTTATGGTATCCCTTGACCCGAAGATAACACAAGGGTTAAAACAAAAACTCTTCATGGGAACATCTTGTTGCCTAGTAACCATTGTTTTTAAGCACTTTTTACTGATTGTGCATTTTAATATTTGCTGTTTTTATCTGCCACATATTGATGATTGTTTTATGTGAAAATAATGTCTTTACATTAAGATAATCCGTAGCTGTTAAAGCAATAAATTATAGTTCAATTCAATTCAATTTATTAATTCAACATATGTGAAAATATAATTCACTGTAAAATCTACTGTACACAGTATTTAAAACTATATATTAACTTAATATTGGATTCTTTCAACTTTATTATCTTAACGTTGACATTTTATTGTAAATATACCGACACACGATGAAGATATTTGGATATAATCTAAAGAATATCAAACGTATGAGTTGATGGTGACGCGGGACACTTTTAAACGTCAAGAGTATTAATTAAAGAGGTAAAACAAGTGGTGACCGCAGAGGAAACAAGCCTAAAGTCCATGTTTTGACAGTCCCAGCGAACCCACGCGCTGTTTTCACACCAAACACATTCAAACCCGGTCGGTTTAATGGCCGTCAAGTAAAAAAAAAGCCATCCCTCATCTTTTGACTTTTATTAATAAAGCGGGATCCAAGTCAAACATTTGTTCATATTCGTAAAGGTGGTAGAAATAGATTAGAAAATAAAAGTCAAATTGAGTCGTTTCTCGTCTTATTTCCACGAGGACGTCGTCCAGAAGTTAAAGCTATTCGCGGACGATGAGCGATTCTCTCAGGCTGTGGCCTGAGTCTGGCAGAACATCCCGAGATCGTCACACGATGATGTGTCGGTAATGGACTCGAGTCTCCATGCGTCTCAGACACTTTTGTCCAGATCTGGTCTCTGCCCGAGAAAAAGAATCTCGTGTCATTTCTCGTGCTTTTGTCAAGACGGAGTCACTCGGAATGATTTGTTCCACTTGAGGATTTATCCGTGTTCAGCTGCAGATACATGTTTTCATACAGGCCTTCACTCACTCGCTCACTCAATCATGCACCTATTAGAGTGTGTGTGTGTGTGTGTGTGTGAGTGTGTGTGTGTGTGTGTGTGAGACTCTGGCACTGGTTGTCTGGACACGTGTAACAAGGCTCATCAATCTTCCTCAGGGTCTTTTCGGAGTTTTGGATTAAAAACACCTGTTGCTACGCGGGCAGACTGTGGAGGTGGAAACACACACCTCCGCTGTCAGAGGAACTGTGTGTGTGTCAGACAGATAGAGACTCGAGGCTTGTTACTCGACCGCAGTGCTGCTGCAGGGAAACCTGATCCCTCTTTGTGGAGAGACTCCAGAAGAATTACAGTTTGAAAAAAAAAAAAAAAAAAAAAAGTGGAGGAATTTTTTTCATAATATATATTTTTTTTTTTAGACGTTATTTTCGGAGGCGTTTAAGGTCAACGTTCTACACTTGTCTTCGAGAGTTCAGTGTCATCAGAATGCAACACGTGTTGCTAAATAGACAAAAACTTGTCAATGTATTGTTTTATATTGACAAAAATCTTTTTCGGGTGTTTTTGGCAAACTTATTTCTATTTGATGAAGATGTTTTGACTCATTTCTTACAAATTATTCGTTTTTTTTCTGTGTTTGTTGTCATGTAATCCAAATAAAAAGCCCCCCAAAATTCCTGTCTTCCTTTCCAAGATGCAGTCCCTCATCATGACCATGTTTTGAACGTATTACTTTATAAAGTTCTCCCCCGTCTAAAATCTGGGCGAACGAGAGGTTACGAGAGCCATCATGACGTAATAATGTCTTCACTCGTCCTCGAGCCAGCTTTTATCACGCCCCGCCTTATTTATACAACAAGTCACTTGGAGGTGGATACTTCTGAAATTAATGACGCAAGGTGACAAACCTGGATAATTGACCAATCACAGCAGAGTGGGCGTGGTTATGGTTAACAAGATTTCACCTCCAGACAAAGTGTTTTCAGTGGGCGGGGCTTAAGATCATTTTCTAATGTGTATATTAAAAGAGAGTTTGTACAAACAGACACTGATGATACATTAGAGGTCAAATATCAGTTTAAGAAACACTGAAATCAACACTTTAGTTGATCTTTAAATACTAATCTTTCATATACAAATTTTTTTAAAAAAAGGAGGAATTTTTTTCATAATATATGTATTTTTTTTTAGACGTTATTTTCGGAGGCGTTTAAGGTCAACGTTCTACACTTGTCTTCGAGAGTTCAGTGTCATCAGAATGCAACACTTGTTGCTAAATAGACAAACACTTGTCAATGTATTGTTTTGTATTGACAAAAATCTTTTTCGGGTGTTTTTGGCAAACTTATTTCTATTTGATTAATATGTTTTGACTCATTTCTTAAAAATAAATCGTTTTTTTTCTGTGTTTGTTGTCATTTAATCCAAATAAAAAGCCCCAAAATTTTAAAATATCTGAAGGAAGACAGGAAGAATAGAAATCTTCCTTTCCAAGATGCAGTAAGTTACTCATCATTACTATGTTTTGAACGTATTACTTTATAAACTTCTCCAAAGTCCAAAATCTGGGCGAATGAGAGGTTACGAGAGCCATCATGACGTAATAAAGGCTTCACTCCTCCTCAAGCCATGTGTAATCACGCCCCGCTTTGTTTATACAACGAGTCCCTAGGAGGTGGAGACTTCTGAGATTATTGACGCAATGATACAAACCTTGATGCTAAGCCAATCACAGCAGAGTAGGCGTGGTTATGGTAAACAAGATTTCACCTCCAGACAAAGTGTTTTCAGTGGGCGGGGCTTAAGATCATTTTCTAATGTAAATATTAAAAGACAGTTTTGTACAAACACACACTGATGATACAATAGAGGTCAAAGATCAGTGTAAGAAACACTTAAATCAACACTTTTGTTGATCTTTAAATAATAATCTTTAATTTAAAAATATAGAACATAAATCAAGGGAGTTATGATGACAGCTTTGATTAAAAACCTTTATTTATTTAAATAAAACAGGGGAAATGTGAATGTTTAAACATTAATAATACAATAAATAATATAAATATCATATTAAACGACAGAAGGATAAATTAAATAAAGGATATTGAGGATAAATAACATTTTTCATATATTTTTTACTAACATAGTTCATTATATATATGAAAAAAAAAACAAGAAATTACTTTTGATTGTTTTTTTTCAAACTATTGTCCAACAATTTTTGACTGTGCTTTGCTAAATTATTAAACACATTTTTGAATATATGAACTTTGCTATTTTTAGTTTGTGTTGTGAAAATTGTATTTTGTTTTTGTTACTCAGAAATATAGATTCAGGGTTTTTCTAATGAGCTTCACAACACTGTGTTGGATTGAACTGAAGAAGAAGAAGAAGAAGAAGAAGATCAGCATCTCCGTAGACACGACAAGTGGCGTCATCCGTGTAGGAAGGATGTGCTGACGAAGAACGGTCGCCATGTTTACACCCGGGGCGACTGAATCAAACACAACGAGTGCGACGCTATCACCAGATAAAGCTGGTGTGTGTGTGTGTGGCTCAGTGACGGTGCTTTGACCCTGGTCAAGTCACTTGACTTCTCGCCACCTCTTCCCGGCCCCAGCTGTATCAACACTGCCGGGGCCCCGGCCAGGCTGTGGGCCGGCGGCGTGTCAGGGGCCTGGCCCGGGCCCATCGCACACACACACTGACTGGCTGTTTGTGTGGAGTTTTTTTCGGGGCGGGAGGGACCTGCAACCCCTCGCCACAAATCCGCACTATGGAATGCAAATGATTCCATCGCCACCCCCGCGTCCCCCACTGGCAACCATGCCCTGAGTAAATAAGCAGCCGGGGTCAGGGGCAAAGCAATCAGCACCGCTGGGTCGCTCTTAATGGATCGCTGTGTTTGCTGACAGGTGGCTCGCCGGTGCCGCAGACCGATACGGAATCAGCCGAGGTGACTGGTGACGTGCTGTAATGTAGCGCACCTCAAACATTTCTGGTTTCCTCAAATAAATTGTGATGAATTACATTTACAGCCCATGAATCGATATTTCAAGAGGCGGTCCAGAACTCGCTGGGGGACCCCCGACGCTCCGAAGGGGGCGCTCTATCAACGTAAACGCAACCTTTCTTTACCTGACGACGTCTAATAAACCAGATCAAAAAAATGTTCTTTAGAAAATACAATAATCTTGCGGTTAATCTTGCAACAGTTTCTTCTGATCCTTTAATAACATATAGAGTAGAATAGAATGACCCCACCAGTTACAGCTGTAGCCATTAGCACAACCTTTAGCAAGCCCTGTACCCCTTGTGCTATCCATTGTCTAATCCTATCGATAAATGCCTTGATTGGACAGTAGGTGGCAGTAGCGTAAAGTAGCATGTTTAATGCTAACAGTTGACAACTCCTTCAAAAGATAAATGGATCCAAATGGGTCATTCTTTCTAGACGGGTTTGAACATTTTTTTCTTCTTTTCACTACAATATGTTTCCTCTGTTATCTTTTACATTTGCTCATTCTTTAAAATATGAACACATTTCTAGAGTAGAATGACCCCTTAGTTTCGACTGTAGCCATTAGCACTACCTTTAGCAAGCCTTGTATCCCTTCCTGGTATCCATTGTCGACTAATCCTATCGATAAATGCCTTGATTGGACAGTAGCGTAAAGAACAGTTTTGTGTATTTAATGCCAACAGTTGACAAATCCTTCAAAAGATCAATGGATCCAAATGGTAATGTGTCATTCTTTCTAGACAGGTTTGAAACTACAGAACAGTTTTTTCTTCTTTTCACTACAATATGTTTCCTATGTTATGTTTTACATTTGATCATTCTTTAACATATAAAGACATTTCTAGAATAGAATAACCTATTAGTTTCAACTTTAGCCATTAGCAATACCTTTAGCAAGCCCTCGTGCTATCCATTGTCGACTAATCCTATCAATAGATGCTTTGATTGGACAGTAGGTGGCAATAGCGTAGAGAACAGTTGTGTATTTAATGGCAACAGTTGACAAATCCTTCAAAAGATCAATGGATCCAAATGGTAATCTATCATTCTTTCTAGACGGATTTGAAACTACAGTAATCCGATTTTTGCAACAGTTTTTTCTTCTTTTCGCTACTACAGTATGTTTCCACGTATATCTTTTACATTTGCTCCTCCTTTATAATGTAGACACATTTGAGAATAGCATGAGCCCTTGGTTACATCTGTAGCCATTAGCAATATGTTCAGCAAGCCCTGTATCCCTGACTGTCTCCTAGTGATAAATGGTTGATTCACATTTGACGAAAAGTCTCGGCAAATTGGCTCTTAATCCTGTGTTGAGCTGTTTGCCCAATATTATTTTCTTTAATTAACTCTATATATTAAGTAAAAGTTATTTTAAGAACTAAAATATCATTCCTTTTTAGTGATATTCAAATGGGGTTGATTGGACAGTAGGTGGCAGTAGTGTAACTGAATTCATTAAAGGTGAGAAAAACCGTGGTGTATTCTACGCCGCAGTTGACGAATCCTTAAAGAGAATGAATGGATCCAAATGGTAACACTTGTTGTAACACATGTAACCTCCTTGCCAGAGGTAATCATTTGGTTTCATAACTTTAGAACGTTAATCCAAACCATTCCTACTACCTGTGTTTGAGAAGAAATGAGCCAAAGTAGCCAAACAGTTCTAAGAACAGCTACGCCACAGCCCGGTACCAGAACCATCAAGCATTTGTTACCAGGACCCACTGGCACCACAAAATAAATGTACCGTATTGTTCTGACTATGAAGCGCACTGGATAATCTATTTTCATGATCATAAAGCGCAAGAAGAAACTGCGGCTTCATAGTTTAACTACATTTTGACAGGTTTTTAAAGGCGACTTTCCACCAAAAATGGGTTCAATGTCAGTTAGAGATCAGAACTAATACATGGACGCACCTTCCATTTTTGAGGGAAATAAAAGGATTTTAGATTGCACCTTATAGTCCAAAAATATGGTATATAATCTCCTTTGATTGTTACTGTCTGAAAAAAAGGTCTTTATTCTAAACAAAAAGACGTTTTTCTCCAAAGTTCAAAACGAAATATTCCCAAAAATTAAACCTGTAAACTAGTGAAAATAAATAAAACAAAAGCTCTCTATGGGACCATCGTGTTGAGAGACACCAGGACTCTGATTCAGCAGTTTTCAAGCATTTATAAACCACATCTTTGATGGTCATGCTTTTTTATTTTTGATATTTCCATCTGCAAGTCTTGGTGAAAATAACTTCGACATTAAACCGAGCCATTGTGCAACAAAAAAAAAAAGGATCTTCTGGTCCTCACGGGACCGTCTTGCTGATGAACTTTTACGGAATGTCTCTGTTCTTTTACCAAAGTTGTGCGGCGGTGATTTACTCTCCGACTGATACCCGCGCTCCACTTCCAAACCTTTCGTTTACGATCCCGTCTGAATCTTTAATGTGATTGCTGTGTCATCTACGGGCCGGAGGAATGAATGGGCCTCTTTGTTTTATTAGTATTATTTCTGGCACTGAGGCGGCGTGAAGCGCGGGGCAGAGCGTCTACGCTCCAGAGCGACGTTACAACTTATCGTACAACAAACACACATCTTTCAGGAGGCCGTGACCTCTCTGGTTTCGGGGTGAGCGGCTGAACAATGCATTACCTCTCAACACCTTTTTTCCTCCTTCTGCCCTTGAGCAGCCGTCATTATCCCGAAAAGTGATTCAGGCGGCAGACGTACAAGTTATGCCGAAGATATAACAAGTTTAAATTGCTGATCAAATGTTGCATGCTTGCCGTTGGGGATGACAAATGAGTATTTGGAGTTGAAAGCGTTGCTGGGGCCTTGAATGTTTGGGTGTGCAATTCTGTACAGTCTGTGTTCTGACAGCTGGCGTGGGGGGGAAATACCCTGGCAAAGACCTGCTCCGCACTGAGAAAGCAGTCAATAACAGGAACTCAATCAAACTGGCCTGGTTTCCGGTAAGTACTGCACTCTGGGCCCTGACAGGGCTGGCTCGCTGACGGACCGGCTGGCTCCGGGTCTGCCTTTCTACCGCACTCATTTGTACCTCGTCTGAGGGGAGGTTTCACCTTCTGGTTTTTCGGCTGGAAACAAACGTGCCCACAGAGTTCTGCCAAAAACAAGCGCCGCGCTCCAACCTGCAGTCGCTCTTTAATGCAACATGGGTGTCCATGACGGATTAGAAATAAAATATTTATTGGAGACCAACCTGTCAGAAACATGTAATAACTTCAAGGATCTATGAGCTCACCCGTTCCACTTGTGTGACTGAAACATCCAGGTTGACGTCTGAAAATGGAAGCCACGGCCATTACTGTTCTTTCCTATCTCTAGTGATTAATGTGGGACTGAGTACATTTACGACTGCTGTTATGAACTGCATTTGCAATTTGAAGTATTCCCTTCACAATAAAACAATATTTTAACCTAAATGTAATTTAGGCAGGACAACAAACGGGTACAGATATAACCACAATTACTGGTATTAACCAAACCAATAAGTAAGACGATATTTTTCATCTATTCATCTAAAATCTTGAAAAATATTAATAAGCAACAACGAGGTTATATTGTTTCAGGTACTAGAATTTCCAAGATTTAGACATCCCAAGATACTGATATTCCAAGATCAGAACTTTCAGAATATTGACTACTTGAGATCTCAACTTCCCAATATTCTAAAATACCAAGTTCCCGAAGGTTCCCACGATCCGTTCACACCAAGATCATGAAAGCTCAATATCCCAGAATTTCAGAACGACTGACTTCCATAAATACTAATATCCTGAGATCATCTCCAGACTTCCCAAGATGCCGAATGCCAGAACGCCTGACATCCCAAAATCCAGTTTTATCAGAGATCATGATTTTGCCAAAATTCTGAGATGATGACATCTCAAGGTCGTGACATCCAGAGATGCTTTCGTCTCTATTTAATCCAGACCTCCCACCATCCTTCCATCCAAAGATCCTTCTTTCTCTATATCCCGTCTTTTGTATATCCTAACATCCTGAGATCATGACGTCTCAATATCCAGACTTCCCAAAATCCTGGCATCCTGAACCCCATACAGATCCTGAATCCAGAGATGATCAGATCATGACATTTCAAAGACTTCCATTGACCACGTCATCTCAAAAATAAAAAATAAATCCCAAGATGCTGACTGTCTACAATCCAGAGGTCGTGACATCATGAGATCTTGTATTCCCGAAATCCACAATTCACAAGATCCTGCCATCTAAATTTCCCGACTTCCTAAAATCCTAAGATTATAAAATCTCAAAATATCTAGTCTTATAGAGATCCTTAAATTTTAAGATTCGGAATTCCCCAAGATCCTGTCACCTTGAAATCCAGACATCCCTTGGTCCAGATCCAAAAATGTGGATTTTCCAATCTGAGATCAGATCCTCGTTTCCATAGAATCTTTGCACTTCCATTTTCGTCTCATTCCATGAGACATGCCTAAAAAGTGACACGGAAAATAGGGGTCACGTAGGAAAACGTTTTGATATCCCAAACATCCCCAGATCAAATTCTCAGATTAACGAAGTTGTATGAAAAACTTCCTGTCGATTATATCAAGTTTATACTTTTATGGTTCCAAGTACTTTAACACGGATTAAAATTTCCAAACCAAGTCCTATTTTTGAAGACCTGCATTTTCTCGGACAGACTTACCCAGAGATCACCAGATGGAACTCGGACGACGGACTTCCATCATTAAGACATATAAACCGGAACTGCCGAGAGCTCAACGTAAGCCTCGTTGAGACGTCGGCTCGAGAGACGTCGTGGTCAAGAAACGGGTCGATCTATTCTCCAGTAAAGTTTGAGAGCGTTGGCACCGCGACCCTTCCTTCCACGCTCGGGTTCCACGGCTCCTGTCGTCGCCCCCAGCTTGTTTAGTCTGACTGTCACTGTCTATCAGCGCAATAATATTCCTCTGTCTTTCTGGTGAACCGAGATGGAAACCGTCGTGAAACAACACAAAAACTTGCACAAAATGAAACTTCATGAATGAACCGATGGTTTGACTCTTGTTGCTGAAATCACTTCTGTCTGTCTTGATACAAGAACTTAGTCACAGGTGATGGTTTCTCCCTCACAACTGCTAGAGTTGTTTCAAGTGTTTCTCCCTTTTCACTGGCTCAGCTGTGGATGTATTTCAGCAGCACGTCAGCACCATTTTTCTGCTTCTTCAACAACTGACGAAATGTTGCTCCGAAAAAATGTTTTTGCTTGCTTTTGCAGGTCTTTCCCGATCGTTAGACAACATCCTTTTTCGTGTCTTAATGGATTGAACAAGGATGAACAGAGTGAGTTTGTATTAATTATTAATATCCGCTTGACCACCATAGAGCTAGTTGGAGACGGCGGTTGCCTTCATTTCCAACATGGCTGAAGTCCCAAGATTCCTTTTGGAATATTTCCGGTTTAGAGAACAGAAAACTGTCCGGACAAGACAAGATATCAAAAACAGACTCTGAGGGCAGGGCTGGAGACGCTTCAGTTTTCCCGCTAGTTTGCAGTTGCTCTGTTTCAACAGTAGGGGAGCCAGAAACATCATGTCTACGGCTGCTTTACATTTCAGGTTTGGAGTTGTGCCGATTGTTAAAGTAAGTCTGTCGGTGTAGAGTTGTTAGTTTTAAGAATGAGTCTAAGGTTAGCAATGACAACATGAAGAGGAACATCATCCCAAAAGGTTTCTTACTTACTAGTTTGTAACAAATCTTAAATTGACCAAAAATCAACCGAACAAGACAAGCTGATAAAATAGTAAACAAGTAGAAGTTAGTTCTTCACCTCCATCTTGGGAGTTTAGGGTCAAGTTAAAGTTCACGCTAAGTTTTTGGGATGCTTCATGATGGAAGTATTCCAGTTTCCATGCTCTCTGCAGGAACCAAAAATCCTGACTTTCTTCAGCTCCCTTGCTTCGTACTTGACCCAGAGTTTGACTTTCTCCTCCATCAGACTGACAAATATGGTTCGGGGTTCGGACCCGCTGACCCCTCATCCCGATCATTCCACAGACGCTCAGAGGTCGCGGCCGGACGAAGCCAACGAAACCACTGACGACACGTGAAATGTTATTGCCGGCGCCCCCTCAGGCCAAAGTGTTATCTGCTCCTCCTCACAGTCTACGAAACCTCATCTCCCTGGTGTTTGGTTTTTCCAAATAATTATTGGCTCCTAATTGGAAACACATAATGATCTCCTCGCACATGGATGCACTTTTCCACACATCGACCCACTGTCCCCTCGCTCCAGACTTTCTCACACTCTTTAGCCCGGCGTGTTTAGAGCCGGGACTCGCAGCTAATTGAATAAGCAGCGACCCTGCGGACCGCCTCTCTGAGGGATTAGGATATGATCTTAGGAGAGAGCTCCTCCGAGGGCAAACACAGCCAATTTACAACCATTTCATGCTCTTGCGCTCCAACGCACAAAAGGCCGGTATAGAGGCCACACACACACACACACACACACACACTCACACACACGTGCAAACGCACACAAACACATACCAGAGAAAAGTAATTCATGATCTCAAATCAAGCGTGCTCTGAATTCTGCTGCATATCTTATGAAAAACAGCTGTTCCTTTTCCCCCTCGAGTTGTGGAAATGACCGAAAATAGAACTCGAGTCTCGCAGCTACATGTTTTGTTGTCGGTTCACGTGGGAGGAGATTCAACTCACACACACACCCTCACCGTTAAAAAAAAAAAAAGATTCCTTACATAACTAGAAGTACATATGGCTTTAATGACGCTGTTTATTGTTGAGAGGTCGGTTGAAAATTGTATAAATTAAAGATGTAATTATTCTATTTTTCTTGTTTGACTTGAAAAGTGGGAATCAATTATTATGTCCTTTACTTTATTTCTGTTCAGGCACTAAACTCTAATAGTTTTTTTTATATATATATATGTAAAAATAAGAAAGTTCCATTGATTAATCTAATCAACCGCCAACAATGTTTATTTAATTTTCTTTATAATATTGATGATGTTATAAAAAGCTGTAGAATAAAAATGTATAAACAAAATCCAAAATTATCATAATAAAGTGCATTTAATTATTATTGTTTTATTGTTTTTGTTTTTTAAATTTCATTGTAGAACAAGAATTTTATGGTTAAAATTGATATTATAAATATTGTGAAGAAATAACAACAACAAATTGATTTATTTTAATTGAAAGTAAAAGTTAAAATAATCAATCCAATCAATATGCAATTAAAACTTTAATTATAATGAAAATAATTAACAAGAGAATAAAAAAGAAAAGCAAATTGGTTAAAAACCAAATGGAAGTTTTTGTTTTATTTAGTGTTAGTTTAACTTAGATAAAGAATTGCCTCCCTATTTTTTCCGACCTGACCAAGTTGGTCTAAACTGGGCCAACGTGCCATACATTTTAGTTTTTTTAAACCTTGCCTTGTGTCTGGGTCAAGCTGACCCGAAGACAAACGTGTTCACCTTGACCATCTGACAACACAAGGGTCAAGGTTTATCTGAATTACTGTACTTTTACGGGTCAATATATTCGACAACCATCCGTCTTTTAACCTCACTCGTCACCGTTACTTTAACTCCCAGTCAACACGTAGCGGGGGGGCAACGATCCCGAATGAAAACATTTCTCCACCACCGCATTTCAGGCGTAATCCCAGCGCTCCGGGGTTACGCCCGGGAGCCGGTGAATCAGTGTTTTATTGCGAGCGTCAATAATCCGGCGAAAAAAGGGGGAAGCACACGTCTCCGTGAAATACGATCAAATCCCGATTACCTGTTGTCTCTTTTTAACCATCGCGCCGTAAAAACAATCGCATAAAAGTCGTTCCTAATTCGCGGCGGGGTTATTTGCGACGTGGCGTGCCGCCTCTCTTTTCACAGCTGCGTTTTTTAGGACGGCAGGCCTCCCCTACGGCGCAGTGTTCGCCTCCCCTGGCAGAGACGGGAGCATGCCATTAGTTCACCAGACCTGCCGTCGCTGTCAAAATACGAGTGGGGAGCAAATCTATTAGATACCTTTATATCCTCCAAGAGAAAGCCTCCCCCCCTCTGGCACATTAAACCAAGAGACAAAACCCAGATGACCAGTCCTGAATCTATGAAAACACCACCTAAGTACACCGCTTTGGAAGTGGATTGCTAAAGAAAATAATGAAAAAAAAAAGCCACCGGTGGAAGAAATAGTTTCTCAGTGGACGGTTTAATTGAAAAGGCGCAGTCGTCCGTCATGGCCGGTGCCCGCCCGCTGTTTGCTTTACAAATGATTCAAGCAAAAAGGACACTGTTAGATTCTCTCTCCTGAAAAACAATACAAATGTGTTTTCCATGAGCGTGGCGCTGTCACCTCATCCGTCTCTATCATGTCGGGGGCCATCTTTGCTACTTAGTTCCAGCAGGATTCCTCGAGCGGCGAGGGGAACGATGCAAAAAAAAAAAAGAAAAAAGAAAGATTCGTAATAAAAGCTCGCTCAGGTAAATCACTTCTCAACCTGTCATCGCCCGCCAGCCTCGTGTTATTGGAAACAGACGCCGTGTGCAGCGTGTCGCGGCGTCCTGAGCGAGACTTGAATGCTGATTTATTTAAAGTTAAAGTGATCGTTCACCCGAACTTCACTCGTTTTCTACTCGTGTCGACTAATAGTTGGGATTATTTTCAGAGTAATCTGTTCCTTTTTATAGTTATAGATAAACATGTTTGTACATTTTAATGTAGCGACTGACGCTCAGTTGTCCCAAAACAAACACTTAAAAATATCCATATACCTTCATACTGATTGTCTGTAACGTCCATCTTGTATTGAAGCCTCGCCATCAAGAATTGTTCAAAAAAAGAAATGAAAAATCTATATTGTAAGATTGTTTTCAGCAGAAGCTCATGTGCTATATTGTTAGCATTGATTACAATCTTGGTTTGTGTCGTCCTTTGTCGTAGTCGCTTTTTGAAGACGTCAAATGGTAGCGACCATTTTGAAGTTCGGCAACATTTTTTTTCCTTTTTCTTTTAATTATAATATTTTTATTTACTATGTCTGTGTCTCTGTTTGTGATAAATGTGCACAAAATACCTATGATTTCCTGGTGCAGAGGACAGGTTGTTAAAGTTTTACGGTTAAATTACTTTCGACTGATTCTATCAATGGTAAAGGATGGGAAATGTTATCTGTATAATGGAGAAAAAAAAACACACTAAATCATATGTACTCCACATGAAGAAAGAAAATGGGGAAACTACGATCCAGACAGATGGCTGTACGGGATGTAAAGACTACAAAACCAACATTAATTTGGATTTTGCCATAGTTGTTTGGTAGTGATCGCTTTCAGGGTGAAAAAAACAAAGTTATACAGACGGAGGTTTGAACAATTTTTCAATACAAATCGCAATTTATCTAATGCAAAATTAAACATTAAAAACACTAACACTGACATTACTGTAGGTGGCGACAGCAGCAAAAGCGTAAGAAGCCTATTTAACAGTTTCTATTTTGCTCTAATAGACTCTGATATGTGTGATATTTAGAAAAAACATTTAAAACAAAATGGATTCAAGTTTTATTTAGTCTATTTGTTTAATAAAGATTGTTTTATAAAGATCATGTTTTTTTATTGCCCTGAGCAAGACAATCTGAAAATTATAGTAAAAATGGATATTATAAATGAAATGTAAAATAGATTTATATGTTTTATTTCAATTTAAATCATCACAATTAGAAATTAAAAGGGCGATCAAAACATTTATTATTAGGAAAATACAAAATAACGTAATAATTTAATGGTTTATTTTTTTTCAAGAAGATACACGAGGAAAGAAATTATATATATTTATAAATGTATGTTAATACTTGTGTTATCTCAGGGTCTAGGTGACCCGAAAGGCCCGAATGTGTTTGTGGTATCCCTTGTGTTGTGCGACAGCAATAAAAGCGAACGGACGAAGCCAATTTCGCTTTTAGTTGTATGCTTGTATTAGATTTGTGTGATATTTAGCAAAAGCAAATCTTTTGGATTCAAGTTTTATTTAGTGGATCTGTTTAACAATGATTGAAATTACCTTCACGTTTTTACCGCCCTTAGCAACAAACTCTAACGGCCGAAACTGGCCCACTCGCCATGCTTTTTTGTTTTTTAAAGCTTCTCTGAATGACTTTTATTGGTCAATTTATTCGTCAACAATCCATCTTTCAACGTTAAAAGACCCAGTTTTTTAAACAACGTTAGCCTAGCTTAGCTCCAGAAACTCGCAGAGGCCAACGTCGTCTTCGGGGAAATAAGCGAAGCGAGTTTTTTAAACAACAAATCTAATTAATTAAAGCTCCGCTGGTGAAATGCTCACATATTTGTGTTCTCCTGAGCAGATATTTGACTACCCCCTCTGTCTGGCTGCAGCTTTAGAAGTGGCTCAGGGCGGTCGACTGTGTGAGCTCGGAATCCACCGGCTTTGCAGGCTTTCCTCTTCTGGCCCGAGAGGCTGCTGACTCCACATTCTCATCCCTCCATCCCTTCCTCCATCCCCCCGGTGTCCTGTTTACTCGCTGCAGCCCTTGCGGCCGTGCCACCTCGGAGACGCTCCAGACCACCAAGGTCCTGGCGGGCCGCCTGGGATCGCCATGGGAACAACAGGGAGAGGTGCCGGACTCTGGGTGGGTCCGAGGTTCTGGCGGCGTGGGTTCCAGAAGGTATGATTAAAACTTGGGCCGGTCCTTGACTGAAAATACACGAGCGAGAAGTGGGGGGGGGGGGGGAGGCCCAGGTGACAAGTCGGACCAGCTCCCCTTGTGTTCTTTAGCTTCTCGGCGGTTGACGAGCGTTACGAAGCCGTAAAACCTTTATTGAAAACAAATAGCTTTTCACTGGCTGTGACCGGAGCGTCTCTGAAAATGTAACACTGGTTGAAAAAAAAAAAAAAAAGGAATTTTTAAACACATTCTCTCTTGTTACTATTGTAACATTCCCTCAGACTTCTGGTCGGTGCACAATTCCCTCACCACCCTCCTCAAATACCCCTCATAATCGTGAACGTAAGAGGATATGTTGTTTTTGACAACAGTGGTGGTCATGTTGGCTCGAGGGCTTTTTTCCAGAGTCGCAGTCGCCCTCTGGTGGCGATCATCAAGGTTTATTTATTTTACTTACCAGCCTTAAATTGATAGTTTTACCCCAAATTTCACTCATTTTCTTCTCGCCCTCATGTCGACTAAAGGTTGGGATTATTTTCAGAGTAATCTGTTCCTTTTTAGAGTTATAGAAGTTTATTTAATTTTACTTATTGAAACACATTGCAAGATTTACGCTGACAGCATGCTATCTTACGCTAAAAACGACTTTACGGATGTTTTTAAGTGTCTTTTTGGACGAAGATAAAGACGAACCTGGCACAGCAGCAAGATTAGCAGTTAGCTTAGCAGCGTGTGATAAAACCAAGTTTAAAATACAGACTTATTTAGGTTTTTTCGGAACAATTCCTGATGTCGAGGCTTCGCTACAAGATTACAGACGAGCAGTATGGAGGTATTTTGATGTTTTTAATTGGTATTTTTGATTAAAATGAAGTTGGCATAACAACTAGCCTAGCAGCTAGCTTAGCAGTATCTGCTAAAAATAATTTAAAAATGTAGACTTGTTTGATTTTTTTTCTAAACAAATTGGAACCTGGCGTAGCAGCAAGTTTAGCAGTTAGCTTAGCAGCGTGTGATTAAAAAGAAGTTTAAAATACAGACTTATTTAAGTTTTTTCGGAACAATTCGTCATGTCGAGGCTTCAATACAAGATTATGGGCGAGCAGTATGGAAAAAATTGGGATGTTTTTAAGGTTTTTTTTGGATGAAGATTAAACTAAAGCTGGCATAGCAACTAGCTTAGCAGTATCTGCTAAAAAAGGTTTAAAAATGTAGACTTGTTTGATTTTTTTCAGAACAATTTCTAATGTTGAGGCTTCGATACAAGATGGAAGTTACAGATGTGCCAGTATTTAGGTGTTTTAAAGTGTCTTTTTTGGATGAAAATAAAGACGAACCTGGCATAGCAGTTAGCTTAGCAGTTAGCTTAGCAGCGTGTGATTAAAAACAAGTTTGAAATACAGACTTATTTAAGTTTTTTCAGAACAATTCCTCATGTTGAGGCTTCGCTACCAGAGGGACGTTACAGGCGAGCATTACGGAAGTATTTGGATGTTTTTAATTGGTTAGTTTTGGATGTAGATTAAAGTAAAGCTGGTATAGCAACTAGCAGTTAGCCTAGCAGCTAGCCTAGAATCATCTGCTAAAAACAAGTTTAAAATGTAGGCTTGTTAAAAAAAATGTTTTAAACTATTTCTAATGTCACTGCTTCGATACAAGATGGATGTTACATGCGAGCAGTATGGAGGTATTTCTGTGTTTTCAAGTGTCTTTTTGTACAAAAACAAAGACAAATGAACGCTAGTTCCTACACTAGCATGACATTTTTACCTTTAACTCAAAAATGACCGTGAAAATAATCCAAACCCTTGATTCAAACCCTTGAATTCTAGGTGAACTATCCCTTTAACTCGTATATTTTGCACGGGTGGTCCTCCTGACATCGTTGAACTCGGTGACCGCGTGACTCTTGGATGTAAAAAGAAAGAAAAAAAAGTCATATTTCGGGGCCGACTCATCAAAACAAACGGCCGAAGGGCCAAACAGGGACAAACATTCCGCCGCAGCTTTTTCTCTTTAAGACGTAAAATATCTGCCACTGTCCACATCTGCTACTTTTAGGGGGCGACGGAGGAGGAGGAGGGGGTACAGGTGTGTGTGGACCTCAGCCTCGGAGCCACTCGGCACTAATTTTCTGCTGAGTTTCTGGAAAGTGGTTTTCCTGCATCGAAGCAATCAGCAGTGTTTTCCCCTCGCGCCGATGTTGATGTCAGCTTTGTGGGTCTGCAGGTTCCAGAGGGCCCTCCGGGTCAGACGAGAGGGGGGGCAGAAAATGAATGACTGAGGCAAGAACCGGTTTGTTAGCCGTAATTGTTTCAACGTTAGGAATGTTTCGCTAACTAGCTTACAGTGATCAATAATAATAATTACTTTTTTTTTTTTCTTCACAGGTGTTCAGAATCTTCTGCGAAACTTGTTACGACAACAGGTTCTCAAATGTGTTTCGTTCATTCACCAAAAAAAATGATAAATCTAAATAAATATAATTTCTATTTTAAACTCAATCCCAATTAATTTCCTAAATAATTTAATTTTCCATTAATCATTCTTGCTAGCTAGTAGGCGAATCCATGCTAAAAAAAAAGTATGTCCATATACATTTGTAATAGAATTATAACATTTTATTGTGATTTCTTTTGAAAGATTGATAGTGATTTTTAACATAAAATCCCCTTAAAATGGTTTCCAATGAGAGTTGAAGAAGAGAACGTTAGCTTTAGCATCTACTAGCGTGAGCGATAATGTGATTTGTGTTTTAAAAAATAAAGGGGACGTGGGATATACAACATTAAATGTCTAAATAGGTTCATAACACTTACTAATAAAGCGTTTGTCAGCAGCTATGAAACCATAATTAAACGTCGGATACAAATGCTAACAGATACAATCACACCCTAGTATGTGAATAATTTTACTATGTTTGTTTGTTTGTTCATTTAATTTACTTGTTTTGAATCGTGTTGGCTAAATCACACATTCAAGAATGAACAACTAATACCACTTTTAAGTAAGAATTAGTCAATTTTAACACATTATTCAGCTAAGTGTTGAGCATCATCGGAAGCAACCCATGCTAACTGAAGCTAAAGCAGTGCATACACCACTTATCGTATTGTGAATTACCTAAAATACTCAACAGTTTTGTATTTTACACTCTATATGTGTGAGAAAGAGGATCTGTTTTTCACAATAAGATAAAATATTGCATTTTAAGATGATCTTTACAACAACAGACCGACTACAAATAAAGTATTTTCACTTTACAGTAAATAAAAAAACAAGAAACCCGATTGAATATTGATTTAATCCCAAATAAATACGACAAATAAAATCCATTTTCACCCGTCATCTCAGCAAAACACCTTAGAAAAAAAGAAACGTCAACATTTGGAGACTTTCAAGTGTGTGAACTCGCCCCGAAAGTGTAACAAAAGCTGGATCACAGGGAGGGAAGAGAGGACAACTGTGGTCGCTGACTTCTGTCGCCTCCTCGACATTCTGACAGCGACAGGATGTGTGTGGGCCATTGTTAGTCACTGTGAGTGCTACCTCAGTGGTACGACTTCCTCCTCTCCCTTCTGCTTCCATGCCACACACACACACACACACACACACACACAGACACACACACACACACACAAACACACATAAGGTTCAGCTAAGCAAGATCCTTTCGGGTTCTTTAAATGTTTATTTTATTCACTTATATGATCTTTAAAGCTATGAAAATGATTCTTATAATTGCATATAAAGTTATTTAATTGACACATTTTGTATTTTCTAAGAGCAGCATGAAAATTATACATTTAAAAAAAAGGTTTGTGTTATACAAACAAGTTTCTGGTAGTTTTAAGAGTTTTAATTTTATTTTAAGATTCCAATTATTATTAAAAATAAAATAAAATAAAAAGGAAAACCAATTTATAATGACATGAAGTCCTTTTTATAGCTTTTTTTTTTAAATATACTTGTACTTATTGAAAGCGCGTGTCCCTGGATGGGACCCAATCGGAGTCATCTACCTGGCGAAGCCTCCCCGAAGCCATTAAAAGCGTCGCCGCTGCCAGTAAAAGAGCGAAACATCATCCAAAAACACCCCTGAATAGACGCAGACGCAGTAAATCTTTCCCGCCTGCAGCCGGCTGCCACACAACGCATAAAAATTCTCCGTCAAAAAATGGGCTCTTTGTGTGGTCAAGGGAACACGAACTCGAAGAATGAGTCGAACCACTTTTCCCGTTTCCCTAAAATAAAGAGAGAGCGAGAGAGAGACTGGACTCTGGTTGAAGGTCCGAGTCGAGCCAAACCGAGGCGGCTATGAATCTTTCACGTAGATATGTTTGTGCAGAAGTCGTTCCCTGTAATGATCCCGAGCACGTTGTTTGGTTTGAAACCCGTCGTTTGAAAGGAATCAAGATGAACTGCGAGAGTTTATATGAAACACTTAATGTCTTTTATTGATATCATGTGACTTTTCTTTTTTCTTCTTTGCGACTAAAAATACCTCAGATATAAAGTGAGTGATACACGTGACGGCGATGACTCTACACTTCTGTCTGTGTGTGCTCAACCGCCTCTTACCCCGTGGAGCTGGGACAGGTCCAATTAAAGGTAGAAACAATAGATAATATTTCAATTATGTTACAGTGTGTATCTGCATTTAAATGAATCTGTTTTTGAGCCTTTATTTTCTTTTTATAATAATTATTATTTGCTAGGATATGTAGGTATATATTTGTATTTATTTTAATAAAATGTCTAATTGACGAAAACACGTAAATAAAATAATTATAATAAGCAACATATTTTATTCTTTAAGACCTTATAACACATTTTGGCCACTAAGTGCTGTAGAAAAGTGAATAAAACAAACAATGAAATACACAAGTCGGATACTTTAATACAATAAGACAAGCTAGAACAGGCAAGATAAGGCTAAAAGTGTAAAGATGTAAAATAGGAAACTAATTAATTCTAATAGTAAAAGTGTGTTTTAAGATTAATTTTAAAATCAAATTGAGTAACTTTTACAAGTATTAAAAATCATTAAAAATTAAACCTGTACACCTGAAACATCAAGTTGAATAATATTGGTACTAAAGCCCTATAAAGTTGTTTTTTTTCAATTCTAACTAGCATTGTTTGTAAAGTACTCCCAATACTTGAGGTAAGAGCTAATGCTAATAGCTAAGTCAAAGTTAAATTATGTGTTTAAATAAACCTTTTTTTGAGTCAAAACCTTTTAGAAATATATATATATATATATATATATATATATATATATATATATATATATATATATTGGAGTCTTGATTAAGATGTATTTATTCTCGGTGTAGACAGGAAGTATTCCTTGTTAGCATGTAGCTTAGCATGTAGCTGTTTAAGATTGTGAAACAAGTTTAGCACCAAATTAGTGTTTTTACTTCTTCTCACAAATTAAACTGTTTTTAAATTTGTATTATTAATTTTACAACATATTTAACTAATGTATATCTTAAATTGAATGATTTACTATTATAACGATACCATTTTATTTTTGAAGCACTTGGTCACGAAGTGCCGTAAAAAAAAAAGTGAATAAAACAAACAATAAAATACACAAGAGTGATACTTAAATACAATAAGACAACTTAAACATGAGATATGACTCTAAAATTAAAGATGTTAAATAGTAAATAAAAAAGCCAAAGAGTAAAAGTGTGTTTTGAGATTATTTTTAAATACAAATAAGTAACTTTTACAAGTCTCTAAAGTCATTAGAAATCAAGATTGCGAGTCCAAAACATCTAGTTTGAATGATAGCGGGAGTCAAAGGGTCGATTGGATCTCATTCCTCACCTCGGTCCGACCCTTGTCTCCCAGCCTCACACTTGTATCATCCATCGATTCCTCCCACTCTCGCAGCTCCATTGTGGGAAACATTTCACACTACAATAGCAGCCGCCGTACTGGTTGTCGTTTCAGCTCCTTGTTCTGTGTTGCTTTTGGCTGCCGGAGTTGTTTTTGGGGAGTCAGAGAGAGAACAGACGAAGCCCCCCGTCCCCCCTCTTAGAACAGGCTGAGGACTGGACTCTCGCTCATCGATCACTCGCTTCACAGAGGGAGGACAGACACTCTGGGTGGGATGGAAGGACGTTAGAGTATAGATTTGTCCGTCACTTGTGCTGTGAAACGGTACGAAATATTACCCATACAAGTCCCATAATGCACTGCAACAAATTTTTGAAGATAAGATGTTGTGATGTGTTACTTAAAGAAGCAAAACGTAAGATTAAGAATATTGTTTGTGTCTCCCCCTGGTGTCAAAACGGTGTAATTGCAATGTCGTGGCTTCTCGATTGCGCCGTTGCCACGTCCCCACATGTAGATATGTTTATAAAACTAGATAAAGGTTCTCGTTTATGGGTCAATTTCTTGTTTTCACTTACTAAAAAGTTCAGAAATTCATCTCAGTACTTTATATGAAAACACCGTCTTGCAGTTCGGAGGTCACATGGGCAACCACAGACCCTCTGGGTAGGTCGTCACGGCAACGGCGTGCAGTGAAGAGCATTATTGAATGACGAGTTAGTCAAATTAAATCAGTCTCTCCACAAATAAAATCAAAAATTGAAGCTTAAATGTTACTTATTACTTCTTTAACAATCAACATTGATTTTTGTTAGCTAGCTGGCTAGCTTCTTTTTTTATCCGCTACATCAGGGGTGTCAAACTTAATTATAGTAGCAGCCAAAACAAACGGTCCTTTTACAGGCATTCCTATCAAAGTCATTTTGACATGCATTTTTATTCCTTTTGGAAATCTACAATTAATCTTTAATATCTCTCTTAGACAAGTATCTTATCTTAAACACTGGAATTTTTATAAGTCATGGAACATTAATCTACATAGATTTTGAGCTAACCATCCGGCTAGCCACATAAAGTGACTTGGCGGGCCTTGAGTCTCACACATTTTAAATATCAAAAACATGTCAAGACGCATAACAAGGCAAGGATCTCAGCGAAAGACTTCTACAGCAGCTGCCAAAAGAACAAGTAAATTACTTCATCCAAACCTTGCATTCCAAGTATGTACAGTACAGAATATTAAACATGTCTTATTGAGTAATAACACACATATTTATTGTATCTTTATTATTCTTTAAATTAAAAGTGTTTTAACATAAGGTTCATTGATTTTAATTTTAGCTAAAAATGGAGAAAACTACAAAGTTAAAGTTAGTGAGTAAATTTTGTACAGAAGACAACAAATATACCTAAATTTAGGCCACGATTATCAGAACAATATACTTATATTTCATGATATTAACCAATTATTGAACGTCCACATCGAGAGCAAAGATGTGAGGCTTTTATCACCTTGGCAGGGGTAATTATGGACAGCGCTCCTACATCATGGAACACGTCCCGGGCGTTCAAACGCCCACTTCTAACCTCTAGAATGTTTGAACTCGACGCTGGACTCCATGTAGGTCTTGCCGGCATAAAAGCGGCGCAGCACGTACGCACAGAGGCCTGATGGATTACGGCTCTCCCGGCTCCAGGGGCCTCTCAGCGGGGCTGGCAGACGGAACAGAGACCCCGTGCGGGCCGAGGGCCGAGTCGGGGGGGGGATGAGTAAATACGAGGGTTGATGGAAAAGGCTGTGCGATGGGACCGTCTGACCACAGCCTTTTCGGACTGGAGATGATATGGAGCCAAACAGATGACCCGGCGGCGGGAGGGCCTCCAGGATCATTAAAGGCTTCGGCGGGGCCATTTGATCAGTGTTGAAACCAGCAACTGAAAACACTCAGCGCAGCACGCCGCTGCTACGATCCCTCCTTTACTGGAAATCAATCCTGAGGGCGAGAGAGTCATTGTTCGGACAGACATGTGCTGCATTGTTGGAGAGTGAGGCCCGGAAAACCATCTTGAAACCACAAAATCTTTACGTGACTTTATATTTTTATTAGAAAACGAGTGTAAACTCCCTCTGTGGTCATTCATAGTCTTTGTTCTTGTAATTATTGTGACTTTCACGTGACTTTGCGAAGCATTTGGTCTAAATAGTAGCTTTAAAATCTATTAATAATACATTTTTAGTTATTTCTTCTGATTATTTACGTATAAATACGAAAATATATTTGATTGCGGTGCGGTTTCCCATCATATATATATTTTTTTTTTTAATAAAAAAACTGCTGTATGTATTGGCTATTGGAAATAAAACAATTTTTTTTACCTTACCTTACCTTATATCTATTTAATGCTAGCTAGCATGGTTTGTAAAATACTTCCAAAACTTGAGCTAAAGTCTAATGCTAAAAGCTAAGTCAAAAGTTATTTAAGTATAAAAACATTAAGTCCAAAACATCCAGTTTTTAACAATATCGGGGCCAAAGCACAAAGGATTTTCTTTTATTATTGTAGTTAGCATGGTTTGTTAAACACTTTAAATACTTGAGCTAAGAGCTAATGCTAAAAGCTAAGTCAATTCAAAAGTCTGAAAAAGTAATTTAAGAATAAAAGATGTACGTTCAAAACATCCAGTTTTTAATAATATCAGGACTAAAGCACAAAGGATTTTCTTTTATTATTCTAGTTTTGTTTTTAAATTACTTCAGATGATTGAGCTAAAAGCTAATGCATTTCAAGCTAAGTCATTTCAAAATTCTTAAAAGTCATTAAAAAATAAAGCAGGTACGTCCAAAACATCCCGTTTTTAATAAAATCGGGACTAAAGCACCATTTTTGTTCTATTGTAGCTAACATGGTGTGTAAAATACTTCCAATACTTGATCAAAGAGCTAAGTCACTTCACTTGTGTTAAAATACATATTTTTGAGTCAAAACCCTATATTTATAAATATATTTCGAGTCTTGATTAATAATGGAGTATTTATTCTTGCTTTAGGCAGGAAATATGTTTAGGTCTATTAGCATGTAGCTTAGGATGTAGTTGTTTTTTATTTATTTTGAAACAACCAAAAAAGATTTTTAAATTATTTTCAGAAAACTTTTTTTAACTTGTATTAATGCAACACATATTTAACTAATAGAAATCTTAAACCGAACAAAATTGGAAATATACAACTAAAAGGTATTGACTGTAGCGTTAGTTCTTGTCATGATTATGAATTAAATTCAACCAAATATGTTCTTTTGTGCTGTTAAAACACTTTTTCAGATCTATTTATTTTTATTTTCTAATATAAGTGTTGTTATTTCTTATGTTGATGTTTGTCCTGTTGTATTTTGCAATTGATTTAGCATTTTTATTGAAGATAAACATCAGAAAAATGATCAAATAGTTGAAAAAGTGTAGGTAATACATGTCAAATATAATGAAAAATTAAAAAGTTACATATTTAAGTAACATACGGATCTAGAATTAATTGATGAATTCAATTAATTGTAGTTTATTTTGTTCGTTCAAAACGAAGTGTTAGCACCTTAGGCTAGCGATCCTTCGTAGCCTCTGGTGGGACGTGATCGCTCGTATGTGGTCGGCTCAGGTGTTTTCCAAACAGATCACTCACTCAGCATGTTTCCACCGCTGCATGTGACGACACATGTTCTGCTATTAACTGAACATAAACGTACCCCCACACCCCCTCACTCCACCCCATTCCTCCCCTCAAATCAGAACCACCTGCCTCCAGGCCCCGGACAACTGGCAGGTCTGCTCCGGACCTCCTAGGAGAGCGAAGGAGAGAGCACCTTTTGTTTGGACAAACGTCAACCAACTCCAGGGCTCTGACATGAAACGAGGGAATCTCGCCTCCTACGATCCAGGGGCGCCGTCTCCTCCCTCGCTCAATATTTTTTAATTAGGTACAGGAAACTCGTGTTACAAAGGACACCTTCTCGGGGCAATCTTCAGGGAGGAGTCCTGGGTCTCGTCCAGCGTGTGTGGGCGGCAGATGTATCGACTAATAAACTTCAGAGCGGCAGATCTTTGTCTCGACATCAACCTCGCATCCATCTTTTATTGAGCGCCACTTGTCGACAATAACAGCTACAGACAGATAAAGAGCTCGACATGTCACTGCTTTGTTTTCTTGCTCCCTTTTTTTTTTTCTTTTTTTTTCCTCCGGTGGTCTTTAACTGACAGCAACACAGGCACTATTTGTTATCTTTAGGTCCAATAAGCCCATCTGGTTTTGGTTTGGCTCGCCAAAATTGCCCCTGGAGATGTGGACAGTGGGGACTTCAGGGGTGAGGCCGGGTGGCAGCGGTTTTTCTTCTTTTAAATTGAATTTCTCACCATTTCTCCCCAAAGCAGGATTTTTTTTTTTCATCCGCCGTGAGACTTTTGAAAAGATCCGTTGAAGATAATGTTGTCTGTTCACAAGTCATTCATCTGAACATATTCTCATGGTGTGCTGCTTCTACAAGAACGTCTTCACACTGAAATATGAATGGTTGAATGTTATATAGATGAGTGGATGGATTGTTATATTAATTATATATAGATGGATAAAGATGGATGGATGGATGGATGGATTGTTGATGCATGATGGATGGATGGATGGATGGACTGACATGCATAGTTGAGTGTACGTATGGATGGATGGATGGATGGATGGATGGATGACTGGATGGATGGATGGATGGATGGATGGATGGATGGATGGATGGATGGATGACTGGATGGATGGATGGATGGATGGATGGATGGATGGATGGATGGATGGATGGATGGATGGATGGATGGATGGATGGATGGATGGATGGATGGATGGATGGATGGATGGATGGATGGATGGATAGATGGATGGATGATGGATGGATGGATGGATGGATGGATGGATGGATGGATGGATGGATGGATGGATGGATGGATGGACGGATGGACGGATGGACGGATGGACGGATGGACGGATGGATGGATGGATGGATGGATGGATGGATGGATGGATGGATGGATGGATGGATGGATGGATGGATGATGGATGGATGGATGGATGGATGGATGGATGGATGGATGATATATAGAAGAATAGATGAATGAATGAATACTGCATAGTTGAGTGGATGGATGGATGATCGATAGATGGATCGATGGATGGAACGATGGATGGACTGACCATCCATGGATGGATGGATGGATGGATGGATTAATCATGTAAAGTTTAATGAATGGATGGATGGATGGACGGATGGATGGATGGATGGATTGATGGATGGATGGATGGATGGACGGACGGACGGACGGACGGACGGACGGACGGACGGACGGACGGACGGACGGACGGACGGACGGACGGACGGACGGACGGATGGATGGATGGAAAGATGGATGATAAGATAAAAAAGATAATGATTCAATAATGATTCAATAATATATTGATCAATAGAGTATTGACAGCCTTATATATCATCAACAACATGATGATGAACAAAGGTCGTCCAAGAGTCGACCCCTGTGGTTCTCCTCTCCGAGCGAACATCTGATCGTAACTTGAAGGTCAAACGTTGGCCTGAAAACAAAACGACCAAACGAGTCAGTTTGAATGAAGTCACTCTGGTGTCGACCATAAATGAATAACTACACAGACGAACATCGGAATAAATCCTCATTTCTCAAGTTTCTCCCAGTTGGCAAAGCCGAGAGTCGTTCTGGTATTTCTGTACGATTAAATACAAGTTTCCGACGAAGCTGCTTCTTTCGAGGCTGCACTTATCCTCGGCTCACCCGGCGCTGAAAGCAAAATAAGACCTTCCTGCTGTTTAAGGATATTGCAGGATGGAATTATGGTATACTTTGTGGAAATGCACGTTTCAAATCGTTCACCTCGCCGTCGCTCGTCTCGATCCTCGCATCGAAGTCCTTCCCGTGACCTCGCCACGGTTCCCCGTGTGTGCGAGTTTGATTCCGACCTTCCCCTCAAAACCATTATCATCCCGCCAGAGGAGTTTATTTTCTCAGGTGAACAGACACCGGCTCCCTCAGATGCTCTTTATTAGGCTCCGGGAATCATCTGCACTTTCATCTGGAGCGAGAGTGTGTGTTTATGTGTTTAAGGTTTAGCTCCGGCCCGGGCGGAGATTATGAGATTCTCGCCCCCAAATAGTTCACATGGTTGGACGGACGGCCGGGAAGTGGACGTGTGACACTTATATGTTATAATATTATTTGTTTAATGTTGTTGTAAATAACCATCATTTACCAAAGGAATTTTAAATAAAGTTACGTCTAATCTAATCTGATCTCAGAGTCTAGGATTAGCATCTAATCTTAAATATAATTAGGTTTTCACATGTTCTGGATATTTTAAAAAAAAGTCGTTGTTTCTTTAAGTGACAAAGATCACGGATTAGCCAATTACATCACTCAAACATGTGAAGGAGCCAAGGTCAGAAGCAAACAACCATATGCAATTTGATATGATTTATTTTGGTCTTTTTTGTAGCATCATAGCTAATAATGATAAGCACCAACTGTTATGTTAATTAGGGAAACATTTTTTTATTTAATTGTAGGTTTATTTGCTAGCATATCTTAGCTAGCAACAGTGCTAACTAAGCTATTGAATTTAATTGTTAAATTGATATCTAAACTCTGTAAATATCCATTTAAACAACACAATAATTATTTCTAAAATCTAATCGAGGACATTCTTTGACAATTAATGTTTCAAAAAATATATTATTATTTAATTATGTTTTTCCTACAATTCTTTTTTTCTAACTACATTTTTTAATAACTTTTATTTGGTTTTATTTTTTAAAACTCTTTTGTATTTCCAGATACAAACAGAGCTAACATTCATAGCTTCAACTGTAAGTTCTCTAGATGAGTGAAGAACACATTTTAGTGTATGTTTAATTGCTAGCTTAGCACGCTGCTAGCTTCTCATTGGTTGAGTTGTCTAATTAATTTTTTAAAGATTATCATTTAAATGCTGTAAATATCTATTTAAACAACACAACAATCTTTTCTAAAATCAAATAAAGGAATTTTTTTGACAATTAATGTATTGAAAAATATATATATTCGTTTTTTCTACCTTTCTTTTAAAGTAAAACACTTTCAAGCTACGTTGTTTTTACTTCATTTTTATTTTTATTTATTTCTTTTATATCTACAAATAATGACATATTTGATACATGTTTGAAAACATAATTCATTATTTTAAATATTTAATAAAAGTATTGTTATTTTTATTCCCCGTCAGTGCTATTAATGAACATCAGTGGATACAACACATGGCCCTGAGGTACACCTTGATTACTTGTATTATAGGATAAATTGTGTTTTTTCTTTTTTAAAACGAGCAGTTTAAAAAGTGTTTATTAAGGATTTTAACACTCATATGGAGTTACTTAAACAAAAAAAAACACAAAACCTTGAGTCAAAGACACGTTTTCACTTTAATCATGTGGCACACTTCAAGAAAACACATGCTGAATGTGAAAATATACATAGTTCAACTACTAAAAGCAACATTTTGTTTATGAAATAAAATCTTACAAGGGTTGTTGACAGAGGCAACGCTAGATAGGTAGCTACGTGTTCACTGTCAGGGCCGAACCTTCACAGAAGGCACTTGGAAATGACATAGCAAAAGCATTTAGTCGCACACTCGGCTCGTGTGATTACAACAAAAAGAAAGAAAAAAAAAAGCTTTTGTTTCTATAAATACATGCGACATATCAAAGCGTTACCGATAAGACATCATTCGTGTTGTTAAATAGGTTTTAAGGCTGAAGCAAATATGAAGAGTAGAATGAAGAGAAGTTCAAAAACAATCAGTCGTCCTGGCGGCTTTACCTGTGATCTACGTTAGAATAAATAAAGTTTTTTTTAAAGTGCACATACTACATATACAATCGACTGTACACACACTCGCCAACGTTTATATCTAGTAGTTGATTTAAAACTATAGATAAGAAACATGTTTCACTGACTAACCATACATGAAGATGTAAATGTTTGCACAAATGGAGCTTCACAGGAACTAAATCATGGATTTGTTAAATAGATATTAAAAAAAAAAGTGGGAAATAAAGTTATTTATCTGGAAATGTGTTCACTAAAATATGAAAACTGTGAGTTGGATTGAATTTATTCAAAGTCTTTTTTTTAACTAAATGAGGTTATTTAAGTGTAAAAATAATATTTTAAAATCTATCTTTATTAATTATACTTCACTCAATTAACCTAAAATATAGGTTTTTTTAAACAGAGGTTTAAATTAAATTAAACTCACCGTTTTAATTATGTGTTCAAATTTATGAATTTGTTATTAACACAGGGCTCATTATTTAATCTCTAATTTCAGTGTTTCGATAAAATTAAAAAAGCCAATTTAGATTAAAAAAAAAAAATGACAGGAGCGTTGGTCCATATGGCCGAAGCTGGAGGCAAAATTAAAAAAAAAAAATTAAAATAAACTCCAGAGCTGAACAGAAGGCGTTGGAGACACAAGAGTATCGATAATTGAGATGATGCTGCTCCCTGGCGGAGAGACGTGGTATGACACCTCAGCTGTCAGCGGTGGGGACACAAGACGACCGTCTAGATCTACACATGGTTTTCTAGAGGAACACAAGGAATCACGTGATCAAACGAGTGGAAGAATACATTTTAAAATCATTGTGTAGTTTTGAATAAGACACACCTTTTTTTGTTCTTATTAAATGAAAGTAAAACCAAATATATAGTATTGGATTATAATGTTGCTTATGTTATTATTAAGTCAAACCCTGAATCAAGAAAAATAATAATCTCAGTAAAATAATACATTGCGATTTTTTTTTTACAATATCACAGACAAATACGTAATTTAATGGGGAAAAAAAAGATTAGATTAAAACAAATATATAATAATAAATGATAGTCACACAAGAGGAAACACAAAATAATAATAATAACAATAATAATAAAAAATAAAAATAAAACGTGTTTTTAATTCTATTTAATTATTACATATTTTTTTAATAAACGTATACAAATAAGGATTACAGAGAAGATAATATATTTATTAATAGTCCCACGACTGGAAACACAATATAAATATAATAAAAAATGATGTTTTTAGTCACTAATCTGGTTAATACACGTTTGAAATATATATATTTATATATCATTACATTATATCAATTTAATTCACAATTAATGAAGAATGTAGACAAATTAAATTTAATATTGTGCTCGAAATAAGATTGAAATTAAAATAAAGATTACGTTTAAGATAATATATTTATATAATAGTCCCACAAGAGGGAAAATAACACAAAAAAAATTTGTTGAAAAGTAAAGATTATTTGCAGAAAAACAACAATTAAAAAAGCATATGTTTGTTTTGTTTATATTTTTTATATTTTAATTCACATTTAATGAAGAATATATATAGAAATTAAAGAAGTAAATATTAAATAAATCAAGGACATTTAAAAAACGATCAAGCATTTTTCCCCAAAAAAATATTACAACTTGGACTATAATCATAGTTTGCATTACAAACTAAAATAAATATAAATATTAAAATAAAATAAAAAACAATCTCCAAAATGGTCAAGAATAAATAAATATAATGATATACTTCATATCATTATTCAAACTAATATTGTGCTTCAGCTAAAGATAAAATATATATAGATAATTTTTCTTTTCATGAATTGAAAGATCATGGTGTACATTAAAGTGTGTGAGAAGGTCGGACCTTCACTCCATCAGGCAGGTGAACATCTCTAACCTTGGTGTTAAGTCTGTGATGGAGGACGGAGTCCGAGAGCCAAGGATGCCTCAGAGCCTCAGCAGCACCGATTCTCCAACTAGAACACGAACATTTCATCATCATATATATATATATGTATATCATATCATATCATATATATGTGTTTGTGTTCGTACTTCCTGTTGACGAGCAGGAGCCTGGAGATGAAGTCTTTGGCCTCCTCGGTCGTGTCTATGAACTCGGGCTCGTTGAAGTTCCACTGACAGGCCAGGATGTTGTTGAGGGTCTGGTTGTCGTCGTCGCCCAGGAAGGGACTGAGTCCGCTGAGGCTGAAGGAGAAGCAACGGGTCAGAAAAAAACCACTTCCTGTCGTCGTGGACGTGTCTCGCTCACAGCATGTAGGTGATGACGCCCAGACTCCACATGTCCGTGTTGAACGACACGAAGTCGTAGTTGATCACCTCGGGCGCCAGGAACTCCGGCGTGCCGAAGTTCACCCGCAGCTTCTCCCTGGGTTTGTATCTGAAATAAACAGTTTAAATATTTAACTCGAACATGAGACTCTTTCTTCTGGGGGTCACTCACATCCTGGCCAGACCGAAGTCGATGATCTTGATCTTGTTGGTGACTCTGCTCACGCACAGGATGTTCTCCGGCTGGAATTCAGACGAGATGGAATTTAAGAAAAGAATGAAAATGAGAGAAAATGGCCGCCCGAGCTAGCGCCGCGGCTCTTTAGCGGCTGGTAAAAATACCTCACGCTAACTGACCTCATACTTGTTTAATGTGGGGTCAAGTGTACCTGGTGTTAAACTGACAGAAGATGGAGTTCAGTGATTTCATAACCATCCGTGACATCTTTAAAACACGCTGACGAACTAACAAGGACGAGTAAACTTATGCTGATACTGCAGTACTGGACACTTCGAATTTAGAATGAGGTACTTATAGCTGATGTAAACTGTGTTTTTAATGTGACACAAAAAAAGCATTTGATCTCGGTTTTGGTTTCGCTGAAATGATCTTTAAACAATTCAACCCTTCAAAATAAAAGACAGCAACATGCTCGAAGGCTTTATCGGCGTTTTAGAAGTAATAATAATAATAATTATACTGTATTAGTGTAATGTGCCTTTCATGACTCTCAAGGACACTTAACTTCTGATTTTATGCTTTTTTTTTACTATTTATTTTTCACACTAGTACAAACTTGATGTGTATTTTGAGAGAAAACAATAAAAAAAAGAATCACTTTTCTTTTAAGTAGTGTTTTAGTCACGTATTCAAAGAATAATAAGAATTAATATATTTTTGGTTAATATATATTTTTCAAAAAGCTATAAAGCTATATAAAAAGCAAATATGTAAACCTAATTTGCATAATACATCAATAATAAGCCTACTGCATATTTGACCATTTTTAGTTACAACTAACGGAGAGTATATAAAAATAAAACATTTTTAAAATGCATTCTTACTCAAAAACATAGGATAAGGGTGAACTTTATTTTTACGGTTAGCATTAGCATTAGCATTATGGTGTTGTTGTAAGTAAGTAAGTAAGTAAGTCATTTTTATTTACTGTATATAGCGCTTTTCCAGACCAGGTTGACAAAGCGCTTAAACAATCAAAACGATATTCAATTAAGTATATACTTTAACCAATTGGTGTCCCCAGGGGTGTCATAACCTTTTTTAAGGGAGGGGCCACATTTGATGACGTCAAAGAGAGCGGGGGCCAAACGTGAACACAAATATTATTCTATTATTTAATTCAGAACTTCAAAATAAAAGCTCCTGAAACTTCATCCAGTTCAAAAAATACATTGAGAACTTCTTTTTCCCTTGCGTTATCTCAGGGTCAAGGTGACCAGTAGCTCCGGAAACAAATGTGTTTGTGGTAGCCCTTGTGTTGTCCCTGGGTCAAAGTTTTTCCGGGTCACCTTGACCCTGAGATAACACAAAGGTTAAGGACTGACCGGAAAAATGTCTTAATTGTTCAGAAACTATTGTTGTGTTGTTTACAATATGTGGTTAAATAATACAGTTTTGAATATAGACCGATATATACTGCTTTTATTTTGTAGTCTCACTTCCTGTTCTCTCCTGATTAAACCAATGGCACACGGCTGGACCTCGTCAGCAATCAAGAACCTACTTGAACCAGTCCAGACCTGTGTCCCGGGTCAGATGATTTCCTGCACTGGATTGTGGTTGTTTCTCCGTTTCCTGCTTGTTCATGTTGGACTTCTTGTATGTTTGCCTCTGAGCTTCAGCGCTTAGTTAATACTTGTGTATTCGCGAGTGTTTTGACCTCAATGTTTTCTTTTCCGTTTTCCAGGTTCCCAGTTCTTTCCTTTTGTTTCCAGTTATATTCGACAGTTGGACGCGTTGCGTTTATTGTACTTCTTGTTATTTATTAAATGTGTATTTATTCCAAAAGTTTTCGGCTTTCTACTCCAATTTGTGTTGCTAAATTTGTGTTTTTTCTGCTTTAAGCTAAGATAAAGAAGTTATTCTTTTTTCTGTTTTAAAATAAGATAAGAAAATCTTATTTTTTCTGTTATAAGCTAAAATAAAGAGTTCTTGTTTCTTCTGTTTTAAGCTAAGATAAAGAGTTCTTATTTCTTCTGTTTTAAGCTAAGATAAAGAGTTCTTATTTCTTCTGTTTTAAGCTAAGATAAAGAGTTCTTATTTCTTCTGTTTTAAGCTAAGATAAAGAGTTCTTATTTCTTCTGTTTTAAGCTAAGATAACGATTTCTTATTTCTTCTGTTCTAAGCTAAGACAAAATGTTCTTATTTCTTCTGTTCTAAGCTAAGATAAAGAGTTCTTATTTCTTCTGTTTTAAGCTAGGATAAAAAGTTCTTATTTCTTCTGTTCTAAGCTAAGATAAAAAGTTCTCATTTCTTCTGTTCTAAGCTAAGATAAAGAGTTCTTATTTCTTCTGTTCTAAGCTAAGATAAATAGTTCTTATTTCTTCTGTTCTAAGCTAAGACAAAAAGTTCTTATTTCTTCTGTTTTAAGCTAAGATAAAGAGTTCTTATTTCTTCTGTTCTAAGCTAAGATAAAGAGTTCTTATTTCTTCTGTTCTAAGCTAAGATAAAGAGTTCTTATTTCTTCTGTTCTAAGCTAAGATAAAGAGTTCTTATTTCTTCTGTTCTAAGCTAAGATAAAGAGTTCTTATTTCTTCTGTTCTAAGCTAAGATAAAGAGTTCTTATTTCTTCTGTTCTAAGCTAAGATAAAGAGTTCTTATTTCTTCTGTTCTAAGCTAAGATAAAGAGTTCTTATTTCTTCTGTTCTAAGCTAAGATAAAGAGTTCTTATTTCTTCTGTTCTAAGCTAAGATAAAGAGTTCTTATGTCTTCTGTTTGAAGCTAGGATAAGAAGTTCTTAATGACATACGATTTCATTTATATTCGCTCTAGAGGAAGTCCTATAATTGACTAATACAAAAACACACCTGTAATAAGTATGTACGATGTTTTTGACCGAGACAGCGGCGGCTAACAAAAAGGATAGTGGACTATTTATAAGAATAGCTTCAAAATGTCCATATTTCCGTGGATCCCGAAGTAGACGCGACACCATCCCAGTCATGCGAGCAGGATCGAGGGGCCGAATAAGAGCCGGGGGTCCGTGATGCCGCAGATCCGCAAGATTTATGACGTTCATTCCTCGCTGACAGTTACGACTCCGTCCTAAACCTCTTGCATCATCACACGCTCCTGGAAATAATCGAGACTATTTTTAAACTGGATCCACGTGTACCTTGAGGTCCAGGTGGAGGATGTACATCTTGTGCATGTGCTGGAGACCGTCACAGATCTGCCGGATGAAGACCACGGCGTCCAGCTCCATCAGGGTGTAGTTCTCGTCGATGATCCTGTCGAAGAGCTCGCCTCCTCCGACGCTGGAGACAGAAAACATGTTTCCATACATGTATCATTTATATATATATATATATATATATATCATGTGAGCTCCAAGCTACGATATGGAAGTAAACGTGTGCTTTAGGACTTTGATTATGAATTTCTAACATTTTAGTTTCAGCATCAAAATCAGACTTTTTTTTTTAAAAAAACATCACATTTCAAGCACTTTTGTTTGTTTTTTTCCGTCTATTTTTGTGTCAATACATGAATTAATTCATGTGTGAAAAACTAATGTAAAGAAATTTAATGTAAACAATTTAGTGGAGAAAAATAATTAAATTAACTAAATGTAAACACTTAATTGGTAAAGAAAAATGTTAAAATTGCATATAAAACATATTCATTATTAATTTAAAAAAAAATAAGGATAATATCAGAATTAAGTTTTAAAAAACTCATTGGGAAAAATAATTAAGTAAAATGATTTAGTGCAAACAATGAATTTGAAAAAAATATTGTGAAAATTAAGTGTAAGATAAATATTCATGGTAAACGATTCATAACAAAAAGTAATACATTTAAAAATTAAGTGTACAAAGAGTTTCCAATGTAAACAATTAATTGGGGGGGAATAAGATAAATGTTAAATAATTCAATGTAAACACTTAATTTAAAAAACAAACATAAAATGCATATACATTATAAATCACTCATTGTATATATAATATATGTAAATATCAAAACTTACTAAACAAATAGGTGTTAATGTTATTAAAATTAATATTCAGTGAAAAAAATGTTAAAAACATTTCCTTGTCAAGATTCAATCTAAAAAATATTTAGTGTAAACAATGAATGTGAAATACGTGCGTAAAACACTACTTAAGAAATATATTTTCATAATTAAGTTTAAAATAAATATTAGACATTTAACATAGTACATATAATACATTTAAAAATTAAATGTAAAACGAATTTCCAATATTTACAATTAATTGGGAGGGGGGAATAAAAAATAAATGTAAAATAATTCAATGTAAATAATGTTTAAATTAACACTTTTTACTTTTGTTTTTGTTCATTCTGAATATACATTTTATTTATTATTTATTCATTCATCGGAAAATTAGGAACGGTGCTTGAAATTTGATGTTTTTTTTAATTCAAAGTCTGATTTTGATGCCGACGGCGCACGTTTACTATCATACTACTTAACGCTGACTTAGAAGGAATAAAGAAGGATCGTACTATTCAAGTACAAGGATGATGTCATTTCTGGACTCATAAGCGGCATAGAGTTGGATCAGGTTGGCGTGGTCCAGGTTATTCATGACTTGGATCTCGTTCTTCACCACCTCCTGCAGAAACACAGACAGACGGTGAGACGGACGTAGACGACGGACGTAGACGACGACACAGACGACGAGAGGCGTCAGCTGTTCTGAAGCATCTTCTCCTGGAGGTCAAATATTTCTCGCCGAGCGGCGAATTATTTGCCACCGGCGGCTTCTGTTCCAAATGTCCTTGTGTTGTGAGGGATTTTTCTTTTTCACGCCATGCAGTGTCTTTTGAAAACGGAACAAAAAAAGAAAAAGACAATAGAGTGTGTGAAGCGTTGTACCTTATCCTTCTGACCCCTGGCTTTGATGACCTTGGCGGCCAAGGTCAGACCTGATGAGTTTTCAACGCACTTGTGCACTTGACCAAAACGACCCCTTTAACACAGAAGTCACACATTTGGTTTAAAAGACATTGAAAAAAAAAAACTTAATTTAATAACAAAAACATTGTATTCAATTTGCAGTCGCGACTTGAGCTAACGATGCTAAAGAAGGCTAATAAAGTAGATAAGCTAATGTTGCTAATGTAGTTCAAGAACAGATTATAGCTAGAAAATGCAGTTGATTAACTTAAACACTATTATGAAGTTATTTTGATGCTAAAATGCTAATGTAGCCTAGCTAAAAGATTTTATCTAGTTGCTTTTGATGCTTACTAGCTTTTTAGCTAACGTAGCAACCAGGTTAATGCAGTTATAATATATGAAATAAATGACATAGCAATAATATAAAATGTTGATATAAATATAAAAATGTTTCAAAGTTAAAGCCCAGCACCCTACACTACACTACCTAATGAATATTAGCATAGCTACAAAGCTTATAGAGGTGTAAAGTAGCATTTGTATTTTTTTTATTGTTTTACTGTTTTTATCACATGATTAAGTTGTTTGTAATTGAACTGAACTTTGTGTCACCTGATGTTGTTTTAAAATGGTTTATAAATAAAGTTACGTAAGCCAAACAAAGTTTAAAAAATACTTTAAAAATTCAACAAAATCTTAGTATAGCTGAGCTTATATGTAAAGATTTTAAGTACAAGTTGTATAAATCTTTTATGCCACTAACATATTAAAAATCTTAAAGCAGTGACTGTTATTTACTTATTTCTGCTTTATAAATATTTCCCCCCAAAACATGTAGCTACATTTACTAAACAAAAATAACAAGGGTAATGAAAAAAGGGTTTGTATTAAGTATCGAACTGAAATGTATTAAACTGTAATAGAACTAGATTAAATTTATGGATGTTAAAAAAATATATATATATTTATTTGTGTCGAGCCCTGGAGAAAAGTATCTAGTAGCAAAAATGCTAACGTAGCAAGGAGTTTTTGGGAGCTTTGTTTGGCTTCAGGTACCAAAATGCTTTTTGTGTACGAATAGAAAAGCATCTCAAGAGTTTGTGTTATTTTAATATAAGTGTTTAAAAAGTTAATATGATTGAAGCTGAAAAGCTCCAGTTCTACTTCATATTGGTGCTCCGCCCTCACACCAATTCGTAGAACCTGAGGTTATGATAGATAACTCAGGGGTTTTCCTCATTCCTTACAATAAACCGACTCATTGAAAGGACGACGGTGACATTAGATAACATCAGGGGAAAAACAACATGACGACCCCCCCGCCCGTCCCCCCGTCCCCCAGTATCCCTCCATCCTGCCCGTGATGAATCTGTTATTTCATTAGACGTGAGCTGCTCTGTCTCTTCTTTGAAGACCTGGATTAACACTCAGTGATTAGCTACCAGCTGGCACCGCGGCTTGGGTTTCACATTCCACCGAGTCCAGGAGTAAAAATAACTTCTTTGACTCGAAAGTTATGAAGCAGAGAGTGGCGGGTGTGTGTATGTGTGTATGTGTGTGTGTGGGGGGGGGGGGGGGGGGGTTACACAATGGTTTCTGGCGTCTCTGGTCTGTGACTGTGCCGGATCTTACCCGCCCAGAACCTCCTGCCAGTTGATGGTGTAGAAGTTGCTGATCTGGTTGGGTTTGGCCGACACCACCCGGTGGTTGAAAGGAGCCGTCGCTGGAGGAGCCGTGTCTAAACCAGGACCAGATATAATCCGCTTTAATAAGTTATGTGGGAACATACACACTGCTATAGTGTTGGGGGGGGGGGTGTGGTGGTCATAATTAGGGTTTTGTCTGGACTGATAATATGCTTAGATCAACAGAAACGACAGCGACGAACATCCTACTTATCATTCCTTTGACGTCCATCAAAATATTTACATGTTTCATTCCAAAACAAACCGCAGGGAAAGCGAGGCCCGGGGGCCGAATGTGTCCCATGGACTGGTTTTATGTGGACCACGTGAGGTGAGAGTTAAACTATGAATATGATTTGAATCATTATTATTTTTTAACAGAAAAAAAAGATACATTTGTGAATTTAATTTGTTATTAATGACCAACTTTGGGGTCATCACAATTTTTTTTGCACCATGGACCGGTTTATTTTTAACATTATTTTCACGGATCAAAAACTGCGAAAATAAAATACCAAAACCAGCAGAAAAAACAAAAAGTAAAGTGCAGAAAAAATACATTTCAAAATTACGCTAAATCAACGGGTTTTCTCTGTAACAAAATGATTACATATAGAGGGGGTTTTTAACCAGTTTTCACTTGTTTACTTTACCAAAACAAGCTTCAAGAATATGAGACTAATTTTACTTGACTTAAACTTAAACTAAGTCATTTTTAAGACAGTTATAGTCGATACAGGATAAATAATTTAAACAATTTACTTTTTCATTACAACAAATGCATGAGAGTACTTAGCCTTTTAGCTTTATAGCTTTTAGCTTTTTGACATTTTGACTTTTCTTTCCTGTGGAAATTTTAAACAAAAATTCAAATCAAATTATATATAATAATAATAGTGGCTGATGTAACTTGTTTGTATTATAGAATGAAACCACATGATAAAGAAAAATACTTTTTTTTTCCAAGTGTAAGAAGTAGATTTGTTTGATTTTTTTTTGCCGCTACATTTTATTTATTTTTTATTCAATAACAATATCATTTTTTGGCCATTTTTTAATGACAATTTAGACTTTTTAATATCTGTATGTCATGTTTCCATGTTATTAAGGCTCCTGCTCTTGTGTGACAGCATCTTGAGGAGTTGAAACTCTGAATCCTGGACACACTCACCGATAAAGTATCGTTCCACGTCCTCGTCCTCCTCCTTCTCCAGCTGGTCTTCGACGCCGAACTCCTGGCGCCGCTGCTCCACCTTCCTCTTCAGGTCGAACTCCAGCTCCACGCCGTCGGCCCTGAAGACGGCCCAGCCCTCGGGCTTCTGCTCCTCCTGGTCCTCCTTCTTCTGCTCCACGCTCGCCTGGATGTTCAAGTGCTCCTCGCTCACGAAGGTCGCGACCTCGGTCACCTGGGTCTCCTCGGGCTGGAGAGGAAGGGAGTCGCTGGTGACGTCTTCGGGGCTGGAGACGAAAATGTTTTTTTATTTTTAATGGCGACGCCTCAGGAGGAAGTTAGAGGTTCTTACCTGGAAGGTTTTTGTTCTTCATGTTCTTCAGGAACAGCAGCTGAGCTTTGGCTTTTTTCTTCTGCAGCTGATGCATCATCATGAATCTCCACCTTTACTTCCTCCTCCTTCACTTCTTCTTTCACTTTTTCTTCCTCCACTGCATCAGCCACCTTTACCTCCACCACCTCCTCCTTCTTCTCCACCACCTCCTCCTTCTTCTCCACCACCTCCTCCTCCTTCTTCTCCACCACCTCCTCCGGGGCTTCCTTGGGAACCTCGGCCTCCTGCTGGTGGTCTTCTACGTGAGCTTGTTCTGCTGGTCGTTCCTCTAGCGACTCTCCGGCCTCCAGGTCCAGACTCGCAGGAGAAAACTGCTGACTCGACTTCTCTGCGTTCTCCTTGTTGAGTTTCTTCACCTCCTCCAGGAGAAGAGTTTGTTTCTTCAGGGGGACGAGATCTACAAACATCCAGACAAGTATAAAAATGTTTAATGACCAATAAATATCCAATCAGATTGAGTCAAGGGTGTTCTCCTACTCATGCTATAGCTAGCTACACACTTTATATCTATAACCTGAGCCAGGCATGTCAAAAAGTGCAGCCCGGGGCCCATTGTTGGTCCTTTTGCAGAATATATGCGGCCGTCGTCAGCTTTATGAAATATATTTTTCAGCAGAAAAATGTAAAATAATGTAAAAAAAATTAACTTTTGAGATGTCAGACAAGGTTTTTATAACATTCAAAGAAAAACACTACATAGTGAAGCTGCTAACTGTCCATGCTAACTGTCCATGCTAACTGTCTGTGCTAACTGTCCGTGCTAACTGCCAATGCTAGCTTTCCATACTAACTGTCCATGCTAACTCTCCCTGCTAGCTTTCCATTTAAACTGTCCATGCTAACTGCCCATGCTAACTGTCCATGCTAACTCTCTGTGCTAACTGTTGATGCTAACGGCCAATGATAGCTTTCCATACTAACTGTCCATGCTAACTGTTGATGCTAACGGCCAATGCTAGCTTTCCATACTAACTGTCCGTGTTAACTGTCCATGCAAATTGTCCATGCTTACTTGCCTATGCTAACTGTCTATGTTAACTCTTAATGCTAACTGTCCAGGCTGAATGTCCTTGCTGACTGTCCATACTAACTCTTCATGGTAACTCTCCATGCTAACACTTTATGCTAACTGTCCATGCTAACTCTTCATGCTAACTGTCCATGCTGAATGCTCATGCTAACTGTCCTTAAAAAGTTTGGACATTGCCCTGAGCTCTATGTTACAGTTTATAATTTGAGTCATGGCTTATTTGGACTCAAATTTGTTCTATGGGAAACCTGTCAATGGGGTCCCCTGCCTATCTCCCCCAGGTAGCTGGCATAAGATTATTATCTGTAATTATAATCTGTTTTAATGATCATAAATGGAACAAGGTTGTAGAATATCATACCATCCCTTTATATAAGAATTGTTTATTTATTTACCTGAGTGCCTATTAAACTAGTATTTAAAAAGGTGCGCTCCCTAGTGGCTATAATTCAAGAAAAGATACATAAAATCAATATTTAAAATAGGTTTTCCTGTTGGACACTCAATTCATTTGAATATTGTCATCATTTCATATGAATTTAGTCGGTTAGATGCGGGAATAAAACAGGAATATGAATGTTTCTTGTTACCTGTCGTGTTGGGAGTTTTTGACTTCTGAGCTCTTTGAATTTTGGGGCTCAAATTGGGCTTTTCTGTTGCATCTTTTCCTTTGTGGTCTTTCATCTGGAGAGTTTGAAAACATTGTTTAAAACCAAACAAATACACAATTTCAACCACACATGGATGAACACGCAGTCTCAGGAAACAGCGGCACATATATGTACAAACACGTACATGTATGCAGAACTATACATGAACCTACAAAGATTCCACATTTTCGAGAGGCGAGGAAACGCTTTGGTCCGTGGAACGTTATCTTGTGAGAGCGCTGAGGAGTAGTGGGCTCACATACTGGCGTTATCTGTTGGTTCCCTTTAGAGGCTTTATTAGAGGTAGTTTTCTAGTAGAAGACAAGATGGTTTAGTCAGGTTACATGGAAACTACAGGTGAAGACACACGGAAAGATGAATTGTTGACGGATGGATTTGTTACTTTGACGGAGTGAGAGTGAAGAAGGAAAAACATGACGATGTAAATAACAATTGGCACGACAGATATGAGTAGACAAGTGAGTAAATCATCTTAAATAATATAAATATGTATAATAATATGAAACAAATAAATCAAAACACATACTTAAAGATTGTTTAGAAGTATCAAAAATTAACATCATTGCATTATCAAAATGTAATAAATTATAAATGTTTTTTTCTCAATTTCATTTTTCAATTGCTATTTTAAGATGAAAAAGGTGTTTATATAATCAGAATCCAAAAATCTGCTGAATGAAATTTGGGTAAGCAAAGAAAAATCATTTTAATTTACTTATATTCATCTAATAAAATACAAAAAAAATCGTCTTTTTAGTCAAAACTTCCACTAATATTGGGTAGAAAATACACTTTATTGTCAACAGATCACACCCACCATTATCCATTGTTTTGCACTTTTCATTCTATCTTCTGTGTGTACAAGATATAAGACAAGGAATTAAAATCGGTCATTATTGTCCGTTTAAAATTGTTTCTTAATCTGATTTAGGTTGACTTAATTAATACCATTTTTTTAAACAACTTACTTACTTACTTACTCTAAAGTGCCTTTGTTATGATAAGACACTTTAAATTAAATGTAATTAAATTAATATATACTAAAAGTCACCTTTCTATTAAAAACGTTTACTAATATTAAAAAACGACTTTTAGAAGTTGTAATAATCAAAGAGTTACTTAATTTTACTTTTAATAATAAGCAATGTGGGTTGTTTTTTTTGCGTCATTATCTTCTATTTTATGTCTTTATCCTGTTTTAAAACTGTAGCACTTTGAGATTTGTTGACCAAATGCAAAGTGCAATACAAATATATATATATATTATTAATAAATACAGTTGAAAAAAAAATACAGAACAACAAAAATTAACAATGTTAGCTTGTCATGCATGTTGAATCCACATAAAAACTACCAGTAAATATATGATATTATATTCACAATGAAAGAATAAACTAATTAACAGAATTCAATAAATACTATTTTTTTAATTCCCATTTTAACACGCATTAAAACATTCGATTTATGTGATGCAAAAAACAAAGAAGTTGACAAAAGAAACCTAAAAAGAAATTTTGTCTCACACTTAGTTATATAAAACTAAAAGTGTATTTTCTATTTTACACTAAATGGGTTAAATTAGATTAAAAATACGCTTTTACAGTTTTATTTGTGAAAAAAAGTCAGTAAATAAATGCAGTAGAAATAAAACAAGGTAAATCAAATACAAGTGAGCATTGTTGCTTGATCCGTGGACTCACATGCACCTTTAATCCACACAAAACCACCTGCAAATAAGAGACATTGAGGACGAGAACATGAATCGTCGCACCAGGGATTACGTCTAGAGATGAGCGTTTTTATGAGCCTCTGATCATTCACGGCAGATGGATGGACGGCGTCAGAGCGGTGAATTTATAGCTTATCACTTGTCACGCTCCGGCCGCGGGAATGCGACACCGACGCAGAGTGGAAAATATGACGAGCTTTAGAAGGTAGGCCGAGGAAACTCACCAAACAACTACAGCGTGGAAAGAAAAAAAAAACAAAAAAAAACAACCTGTCTCAGTTTCCCCCGGCGACAGCCATGTTCGCTGTTGCGGGGTGGAATGGAGCGGGGTGGCCTCGGTAACAGGAATTACTCGACAGAAATCTCAGACGTCCGAAGGGGCCATTTAATAAGATGACCCAACGGATTCCAGGTCATGTGATCCGCACGGAAGCCGTAAAAGCGGGATTCACTCACTTGATCTAACCAAACACCTCAATTAACATGGAAACATATTTTTTCACGGGGCGAGGACGCTGACGTCAATCAGGTGGATGTCGTACCCGCGGGTCACGGAGCAGACGAGGAGATAAGACCCTGACATCTGCGCTCGCGCAACTGATAGCGGCGTTCTGCTAACGCGCCGTGAAGGTGTCAGAAAGTGCTGCCATGTTCTCTGTTATCTGATGACCTTCGGATCAGGATACTGCCGGCTCGGGAACGCTTTGTACCGTGTTTTTTAATATTTCCCTCGACCGCGGGGAGATGATTGACATCCGTGACGAAATGTTGCTTTCAGCGTCCAGAACCGTTATGCAGCTTTATAGTGACGTCTTTATCTCAACCTTCGTGAGATCATAAACACTTTAACTAACCAGTATTTAAAAAAACAATATGGTAGGTTTTGTTTTAATGTTCAACTTATGTCTAGATTTAAGTGTGTCTTAAATAGATTTTGGACTCTATTGTATCATCAGTGTTTGTACAAAACTCTCTTTTTATATTTACATTAGGAAAGGATATTAAGCCCCGCCCACTGAAGATGAAATCTTGTTTACCACAACCACAACCACTCTCCTTTGATTGGTCAAACATCAAGGTTTGTCCCCTCATGTCATTAATCCCGGAAGTCTCCACCTCCAAGGGACTCGTTGTATAAACAAAGCGGGCTGGCTGGAAGAGGAGTGAAGCCATTAATACGTCATAATGAACTCCGCACTTGTAACCTCTTGTTCGCCCAGATTTTAGAGCAACTTTATTAAAAAGTTCAAAACATGGTCATGATGAGGGACTTACTGCCATCTTGGAGAGGAAGACTTTAACATTTGAAACATGTAAGTCTGAAGAGTTGTGTTTTCACATTAGTTGCCCTTTAAATAAAATGTATTTTTCCAATCAAACTCTGAATGTCGTTTTCGTTAACTGATGACCTCCAGCCTCTAGTTGGCGATATTGTCGCTCCAGTAAACAAGAAAATGATGGCCATGAAATGCGTCTGGACGAAGCCTGATTTCTTACGTTTTCAGCCTTATTCGTCCGCAAAGGCCAACAGTGGCAAATACAGTCATGTACTTATTACTCCCTTTTTATTAGTACAATAGCTTGAATTTAGTTTTACAACAAACTACAGCTCTGTAGATCTAATATTAATCAAGTCACAGCTTTTAAAAGTCCTCCAACGTTTTCAAGTTTCTTTCAGCCCTCAGCAACTCACGCCTCTTTTTTCGGAATCTGTCACAAGCGGCCGAAAAACGACGCTAGCGAGCATTTAAGTCCAGATATGTAATAAAACATAACAAATAAAATATGTAAATTATACAGCCTTTGATTTTTTACATTTTTAATATTTTTAGGGGGTTTATAACTTCTAAAAACTTCAGGGTCAAACAAACATTAATACTTTTGGACAAAAAACGTTTTGTTGTTTAGGCTAGTTCGCTATTTTTTTCGTTTTAGATATCCTTGAAAAAGCTTAAGCTCATCAAATTCAAGAGACGTCCGTCTTATACATCTTGTTAAGATGCTCCAAATATATTTAGCAAATCAATTTTGATCAAAATCACACTGGAAATATTTTCATTATATATTTTCAAAGATGGAGGTTTTTGCAGAACAGATGATGTTCCAGTTTCGTTTATCTAAAGCTCTCTTCTCAAACTATTAAAAATATATATTGAATTGAAAAAAAAAGAGAATGAATATCACCGAAATGAGTTTTAAAGGGTTTGTTTAAAGATAAATTTCATTTAATTGCATCAGTAAAAAACAACTGTAGATCAGATCTAAACATCTAGAACGATGATGTCAACCTCAATCTCAATCTTGATCTCAAACTTTATATTTACCAATTATCTATATTGTCCTTTAACCTCACTTTACTGAGGTCACTTCATCTTAGCTTGACACACGTGAGACATTTGATCGAGAAGGTATTATGGTCTATTTTCTTATATTTTAACATGTATACTTCTGGGTCTTTATAAGTCTAGTAAAAACCAACAAAAATACGAAATGTTACGAACAAGAGCAGGATATTGTTCTCCATCATAAATATTTCATATTTGTCAAGTTTTATGATAAAGTTGTTCACATTTTCTGTGATACATCAACTGACATTTAAAATATAGTGTTTGTTTCTTTATAAAAAGGGTCAAAAACCAGTCATTGCTGTCCATATTAACCAATCCCTGTTGAGTAATAGGTTGGATTTGTCCGGAAAAAGCCACAAATCCCCAAAACATGGATATTTTGTATCAGTTTCACGACCACAGAGTTGATCAACAACCTCCTGGAGGGTTTTTTTTTTAAGCCGTTTCATTTTCATTCAACTGTCAAAACTGTTGATACGAGGGTGCGAACGCCCGACTCATTGAAGGGGAGGAAAGAAGCTGACTCGGCACAAACCGCCGTCATCCTAACCCCGGGTTCAGAGCCAGGAAGGGTTAACGCCGATTTAGACCTCAAGTATTGCACCCCCGATCCAAAAACAGCGTTTCCAAACCAGGGCCACTCACATTTCAGCCCTGGCCTCGCACCGGCACACTCGTGCGCCCGATCGGGGGTCCCACAGACCGACCCATGTCAAAGGGTCGCGGAGGGGGGGGGGGTTATTTTGGAATCTATATGGGTCACTATCCGCCAACATCTTCGCTAAATTCGGGTTTTACGCGAGTCAAACACTTTTATGAGTTTTTCTAACTTACATAACGCCGTATAATTAGCTCTCTGTTGTCGACTTGGAAAGGGAAAATATTCCGAAACCCGCACATTCGGATTTCCCAGAGGCCACCATTCATGGAATCTGACACATAAGCCAAGATACATACGCGGGCGATGGGGGGAGGGGGGGAATGCCCGAGTGGTCAGCTTTAGCGCTGTGATCTCTTTCACATGACGGGCCAAGAATAACAAGATACCTGTGAGATATCGGAAATTAAAGTCAGCGAGCGAGATAAATGGCATGTTTCGCAGCTTTGAAATGAGCGGGACGTCTGCCGTGATAAATGAGCTGCGGTAGCCGGGAATGTTCGGGACGTAGCAGATGGAACCGAGAGGAGTGAGAGTAGTTTGATAAACGCGCTCTCGGGTTCCCCCTTCGGTTCGTCAATCTCACCTTGTCCGGCTTCTTCACCGTCTCTCCGGACGACTTCCTCTTTATCGCTTGTTTTCCTTTGCCGTCTTTGGCCTTGGAGGACTTCCGGGACCCGGGGCCCTTGATGATGAGCTCCATGACCCGGGAGCTCTTGACCGTTTCCCCGATGAAGCCGATGACCTGCTGCATGCTGAGGACCAGCTTCTCCATCCCCTCCAGCTTCTGGGCCTGCATCTCCGAGCGCCGGTTCACCGCCGTCATGACGTCGCTCATCTCCTGGCAGATCTCCTTGACCTCCTTCCCCACCACCTGGGTCTGGCTCACCATCCTGGGCGGGAGGTGGATCTCCTCGTGGTCCACCTTGAGGTTCTCCATGTCCTTCTCGATGCCGTCGATATCCTGCGACATGCCGTCCAGCCGGTTGAGGACCTTCTCCTGGATGTGGATGAGCTTGTCCATCTTGCTGCTCAGGGACTCGATGCGGTTCTGGATGAGGTCGAAGCCCGCGCCGGGTCCATCCTTTTGGTCCACTCCGGCCGTCATGATCAGGGAACTCATGGTGTGGATTAAAAAAAATAAATTTAAAAATCAGGTCAAGACACCCGCTTGAGACGAGAGCGGCGTCCGCGGAACAGACGAGGAATTAAAAATAGTAGCCAGCTCTACCTTCTCAGTGCTCCTGCTGACAGGCCGACTAAGAAGGAAATAAAAGTGGAAGGAACTCGCGCTGAAACGATCCTCGCTCCCCGGCGGCTGCTTCCTCTACAAGTTAAGAATGGAGGCAGCCAGCGTCCCTAAATGTAAATGGACAGCCGACGTCAGCAAGGGTCAAGTGTTTGAGGGGGGTGGGTTGTGGGGGGGTTGGGGGGGGTGAGGCTTGGCACCCGCTGAAGCTATGAGACATTTGAGTAGCTCTTAAAATGCAAAGCCCCAGCGCCGTCACTCGCCCGCCGGGTGTCAAAATGGTGACGGGACTCCAGTTCCAGTTTGTAAGATGATTATGACAGTTGTCATTCATTTGTACAGGATTATAACTCCATAGCAAAAAAAAGATTGGATCCCAAAAAGGGCTTCTGGGCGACACAAGTTCAAGAGAAAAACAAAAAATTCTGCAACAAATGGATAAAGAAAATTCTCTGTTTGTTTTCAGGAAAAGATCCTTTAAGATCGTTCAATAGAAGATGGACGTTACAGGCGAGCAGTACGGAGGTATTTGGATGTTTTTAAGTGTCTTTTTGGATGAAAATAAAGTCAACTGAGCTCCAGTCGCTATAGATAGATAGAGCAACATAGATAGATAGATAGATAGATGGATGGATGGATAGATAGATACGGTATCGTGAAATAGTAAATTACCTTAAAATCATATTTTATTTATTATGTTTTTTTTATGGTATATATTTTTAAAAAGTGTAAATAAATTACAATAATTTATTTTTATTTTATTTACAGTTCAATTGCAAATATTCAGGGAGTTTGTTCATTTTTGTGTCGCAATTAAACTTCAGACCACTAGGTGGTAGAGAACATTATGTCTTCTGAAGCTAAAGGAACAATAAAAAACTGCGAGATCCCGGCAATGACTGAGGATGAGAGGATGCATTCGACTGCGGGAGCTTTTAGAGTCGATGTTTGGACATATTTTGGTTTCAAGACAGATTAAAGCAGTTACAACTACTTTAAAAGTTGTAAATACTGCAACACCAGAGTCAAGTACTCAATACTACAAATATATCTTTGATCCTACAGTATCTTTGCCCCTGTATCCCTAGATTCTTGTCAATACATATCCCTGAAGAAAAATTGTATGTATAATTAGACAAAAAACAGTCTAGTTTTTTATCTATTATTTGGATTTTTTTTGTTCATTCAAAGTGACTCAAAAATCCTCAACAAGCAAATTAAATAATGATGTTTTGATCAATAATGCATAAGAAAAAAACGTTGACAGTGGTTCAATATTTGAGTTGCAGCTCATGCAACTTGGTTTAGTCTACTTGACAATATTGCAAACTAGACGTCACTGTTGGCCAAGAAGTTGTTATGCTGCCATGGCAACAAGGGCTGTCGACACAATTCAAATCATAGACATTGTTTCAATCATTTGATTTGACTCAAAGTGCATTTATACCTTTTGGATTTATTTTCAAAATATTATTTTTGGGAGGAATTGCAAGAGCCACTCATCTCACGATCACCTGACTTGCTGCTTCTATGGGTCTGACCGTCGGGCTCCACGTTGTGACATCCCTCCATCACATTCCTGCTCTCCCTACGGGAACCTCAATCCGTCACTTCATTCCGTGCAAAGTGCTCGACCAGTATTCTATCAATGCAGCTCTTCAAAACTCGTGCATCATGACTCGTTGGCTCCCTTGGGATCCTCAACGCACGCTTGCAGTGGCCTTGTAGACGCCAACCTAATTGTGACGCCACTTGTCGAGAGAATGTCCGGACGTAATCCAACACAGTCATCCCCTGAGGGAAAACCCCTCAAACTAGTGAATCAAAGGGATTACAAACAGGCTAGGTCAGCGGTGACACAGTGTTTGTGGCGATACAAGGCGTCAGAAGTAGGATGGTCCCTTTTAGGCAATCAAAAGCTTTCATAGTGTTCTTGATCCATTGGAAGGACACAAGGAAATGTGAAGGACTTAAGGGATTGTGGAACACAAGTTGGACTGGTGACAAATCCATAACAGTTTGGTGTAAAAAAAAAAAAGAAAAGATTTTAGATCAATAAATGATGGATATAAGAAACAAGGTCTGCAAAACACAAGTGATTTTTTTTCCCCATGGAATACGAGGGTGCTAGCCAGGGTGAGAGCGTGGGATTCTCGACGTTGATCACAAGATTATAGACCTACAATCAGGGGGAAATGTACCCAAAAGTCAGAATTACAACATTCTGAGGGAAATATAATAGATCTATCTCAACAAAATCAACAAGCAGACTGATGTATTGGAGTCAAAATTAGATTAAAAAAACATTTTATTAATGAATAAGGGGCCAAAATTACCAATTTCTGGGTAAAAAAATTAATATATATCAAGTAAAATGAATCGCGATGTTCTCAATCTTTATCCATCGTTGTTATTTACGTGTTTTTTCTCCCAACAAATGTCTTGTAAGTTTTACTCTTATTGTAAGACTCTCTGTAATTGTTGAAATTCAGCATCTCTTCTTCTTATCTTATCTTAAACGCAGGCATATTTATAGGCCACCATATTTTAATAAAAATGTGTCTATTTTTTAATTTGATCAAGCCATCCAACAGACCACGTAAAATTACTCGTAAAAATGAGTTACAGCTTTATTTAATAGTGATTATTATTCACATTAACACTCAATACATTTCATTAGAAATGAATGTACAACAAAGTTATGAGCTTTTAAAAAAAACAATAAATACTCAACTCAAAAGCAATGCCCATTTAACGTTAAAACTTTATAAATTTTACTGCAATTTCGGCAGAACATGTCCAAAAAATGATGCAATGGTGGGTAGAGTTTGGCTTTCACGAAGCCGAGCAGGGGTCAATATCTACTTAAGCCCCCGAGAAATATTTTAAAACGACTGTAAGGGAATGCAAACCGAGCCAGTGTGACCTTAGCCAAACTTGTTCTCCTCCTGCAGCTCACGCCAAAAAAACAGGACTCAGGGGTGCAGTAACAAGAGAAGGATGAGAACTTGGCGAGCGTTCCTGAGTAGAAGGGTAGCGCGGTGGAAAGACTTTACCTGTCGCGTCGGATTGCAACGCCCGGTCACAACCGACGCATCCTTTTACGCACGGCTATTTTCCTACAGCTGCGACTGTCATGGTTTGTTTTTGAAAAATTTATTTTCATCTTCCCGAAGCCGGGAAAAGCGAAGCGAGTGTGTCGGAAACAGACGGAGAGAAATCAATCAATCACGGCGGGAGACGGGAACACTCACACCTGTCCGAAGATGCCAGCCCTGACACCGGAGGTCAACCACAGAAGGTTGAAGTTGTTACGATACACGTGTTTAAAACAATATTTACAGTGTGTTTGACGGCTGATATCTTTTTCGTTGTTCATGTAACTGGACATAAACAGTCCGGCTCGAGCCGATGACATAAAGCAGATATTCCGTTTATATAAAGTACGCGACGTACCTCTCGCCTCCGCTGCCAAAAACACAAGTATGTGCCGGCGCTGGCCCGAGTACACGAAGTGGCAGCTGGAAGATAAGAGGCTCGTTACGAGGGTGCGATTAAAGTGTTGTACGGCTAATGTGACAGCAAAATAACTAAGATGTTCCCGCGGCGTTCTTAAAAAGCAATGTTGGTGAATCTGTTGTGTAGAGTTAAGACGAGGACAGTTTCCTGTTTACAGGGGCGGAGCAATTAGAAGGAAATTGATATCGGACGGATTATCTATCTTTAAATAGACATTTTTAACCTTCATGATTATGGTGTGTAAAAACAAGGGAGTAGTGGCACATGGTCAGAACTACATCACACAAGCGGACAAAATGTTTAAAAGATTTATATTTAAAACTGAGAAATTCAAAATGATTTGTTTTTATTACAATAACAATGCCAGAAGGGATGAAAAAATAATGTTAAGCGTCATGGTAAAAGTTTTACCCAGAAATATGGAGGTTAATATCGACTCTATTTGAGCCAGATCCCTGTTTATTAGCATATGCTAGCTAGGTAGCTACAATTATCTATATTAACTTGGAATATTATTATTTTATTAAGAGCTGCAGGGATTACCAAAAAAAAATTATTTTTAGGTCCGAGCTCAACTAAAATTTTTGAATTTGTTAGTGTAAAAACTGAATTAAGGTCATAAACAGATGTAGAAAGTTAAGCTAGCATGAAAGCTCTTAAAACGAGTTATATTTAAGGTCAGGAATTCCTAATTATTTATTTTTATTACAATAACAATTCCAGTAGAGATGTTGAAAATAATTTCAAGCATCATGGTAGGAGTTTTATCCAGAAATATTTGTGTTTAAAAACTACTCTATTTGAGCTAGATCCATGTTTATTTATTAGCAGATGCTAGCTAGGTAGCTATGATTAGCTATATTAACTTGGAATATTATTAAATTATTAAGAGCTGCAGGGATTTAAAAAAAAAGTTACTTTTAGGTTTGAGCTCAACTAAAATTTAAAATGAGTGAATTTGTGAGTTTAAAAATGGAATCAAGGTCATAAATAGATGTTAAAGGTTAAGCTAACACGAAAAGCTCTTAAAAAGAGTTACATATAAAACTCAGGTATTCCTAATTATTTAATTTTATTCCAAAAACAATTCCAGAAGAAATTATGAAAATAATTTCAAGCATCATGTTAGGAGTTTTATCCTGAAATATGTGTGTTTAAAAACGACTCTGTTTGAGTTAGATCCATGTTTATTTATTAGCAGATGCTAGCCAAGTAGCTACTATAAGCTATATATAACTAAGAACTATTAATTTATCACTTAAAGTTGCAGGGCGGATTCAAACATTTTACCTTAATTTTTTGTTTTGGGTTTTCACTCAACTAAAATAATAATAATAAAAATAAAAATGAGTGAATTGGTTAGTGTACAAATTGAATTAAGGTCATAAATAGCTATCAGAAGAAGCTAAGCTAGCAGCAGCTAAGCTAGATCAAATGCATATTTTTTATGTTCTGCAGAAGAATTCTTCACATTTAAAGTATATATTTTATTGAGTATTGTTTTGATTGCTTTGTGACCCTGGTCCGGAAAAGCGCTATATAAATACAAATGACTTACTTGATTACTTAATTAAATTAAATTGGTCTGATCTTCAGGTCAACATTTGAATTCCATGCGCACGTAGACGCTCAATTGGTCGACACGTGCCTGTAACTGAGGTGACCTGCTTGACCTCTTGTGTTAGGTGTTCAGTGCTGGCACTGTGTCAGCCTGAACTGTTAAAAATGGAACTTCCCCCCCTTTCACGGAACACAATGTCCTGAGAAGCGTTGGCACCGCGCACCGTGGCCACTGTCCAGTAACCTCTCTCTCCGGCCCCCCTCGCGGGCGCTCCGGACTCCGGACCCCCCTCGACACCCTGCTCCGGCTTCACCGTCTCCTGGAAACTTGTGTGCAGAAATGTGTGTAGAGTTCTTGAAACACAACTCCACATGCTGATGTGTCGCCCTTGTGTTCTTTCATCATCGTCTGCTGTTGTCTTCTTGGCTCGCCGACACATTTCGCCGCCGCCTTTTTATATACTTTTGGTTTTACGGCGTAAATAACAGGCGAGGATTTAGTTACACAATAGGAATCAAGAAAAGGTAGTCGAGAAAGAGAACTGGACGATCCAGCCAAAAAAAATCAGATCAGTTTATGAGCAAAGTCTGTGGTGCTTTTAACTACAATTTTTTTCTGTTATGCTATTGTCTTCAGAGTTTATTTTCATATTGTAAGTAAGTAAGTAATTTTTATTTGTATAGTGCTTTTCCAGACCAGGGTCACAAAGCGCTAAAACAATCAAAACAATATTCAATAAAGTATATACTTTAAAGATCAAGATATTGTCTTAGTTTTATCATTTTTAATATGTGTACTATATGTCTTAATTCAATGTGTATGTATGTTTGAACTGCTTTGACGACTCACATTTACCAAATGTGCGACAAATAAAGGTGCATCAAATTATTTTTATTGTTATTTTCCAATGAATGGTTGATTAGTACGGAATACCAGGATTGAGTGTCATAACTTGGAATTTGTAAATAAATATATACATATGTCTTCATAAAAAATAGTTCTCTATAGTAAAAGTGCAAATATTAATGTTATATTTAAACATTTATATTTCTTTTTCCCCTTTTATATTGAATATATTAACTTCTATATTCCCAAAACTGTCTATTTTCACTTTATTTTAAAATGATCTATATTGAATTGATATAGAGTATTAAAGTATATAGAGTATTAAAAGTAATTAATCAAATACTTGGACAAGTACATGTATTCCAGGTAGTCAATAGTTTATAAATAAATATTATTTAATTTAGGTGATGAATATATAAGCAAACGGGAGAAGATTGAAACGTAACCAGTAGGGGGCGCTGTTTCACCACCGTGTCTGCGTGCTCGCTAGATGGCAGCGCAAACCAAATTTAGCGTGTGTTAGTGTTCACTAAGCTTCACTGTAAATGCCAAACACACACACACACACACACACACACACACACACACACACACACACACAGTGTCATCTTTCACTACAGGAATGTCATCCCCGCTGAATGAATAATACTCCACATGATGTCTGGACTAATTGAATGAAAGTGAAATATTTAGACGATGGTAAGACTTGATAAGCTTTGATAACAATACATAATGACAGGATTAACTCGAGGAAACAGCTTAACATCAGTTGGATTTGATTACGGATGAAGTTTGAACATTCATTTATGATTTGACCGTTATTTAACTCACAAAAAAAAAAAGTTTTTTTATAAAATAATAAATATAAAATAAAATGTATTACGATATGTCCAGAATACTTCTTTGAGCAATTATATGATTTACAGGTGTAGCTGTGTTTTTAATTTCTAAACTTCAAAAGCACTCAGAGGGTGCAGACCTCCTCCAAGTCGCTCATTTTTATGTTCTTTTCATTCTTTTTACATCTTTTGAAGTAATGACCTCAATGGAACAGCAGGTGGCAGTAGTGGGATGACAGCTGCTAGTCAAGAGGAGTAGCGAGTAATCTGCAGCGATGAATCCTTCAAAAGATTCCTGGATCCAAATGGATGGACAACTCAAAACAACCATTTTTTTTATATTTTTTTGCCTTAAGTATTTGGTGTAAAAGAGTTAAAGTATATGTTATAATATATAAAAAATGTTAGATGCAAAAGCATTTATTTATAATTGAGTTGTACAACTTAAGGTCTTCTGAGCTCCATGATAGTGATTGACAATTTAATTTAATTACTACACACAGTTTTGTGTATTTTTCCTGACGCTGTTGACTCAATATTTGCTGCAGTTATGAACACAGCAAGTGTTGTGCAACCGACTGGAGTAACTTAATACTTCACTGCAAGCGACTCATCTGCTGCCAACAATTGTCTTGTGACTCAAAAACATTCTTGATGAATTAAAATGGTTTGTTTTAAACCCCTACAACCCTTCCAGTCTGTAATTAATGTTTATTACCTGCTTTATCTCCTTGTAGACGTATTAGTGAGTCATAAAAGATCCATGAGCGGTCAGTCAATATGATTCAAAGGTTAATCAATATATGATAAATGTATATATTTCTCTACAGCAATACTTAAGGAGGTTTAAAAAATTGAAATAAAAAACGTCACAAAATTAGGATTTTTGTTTTTTAAATACAAAACAAACTTAACATTGTTTTTACTGTAAAAATATTGAGAAAAATATTGTCATTCATTTAATGTATTAAATTAATACTCTGGAGTATTATGTGTACTTAAATTGTTTTTTTTAACAGAAAAGCTGCTCAAAACCTTTTAGTAAAGCATTTAGCTTCTTAATGTTTTTGTCTTATTTGTCTTGTAATGTTTGTCTTATTTTTAATTGCCTTTATCTTGTTTTAAAACTGTAGCACTTTGAGATTTGTTGACCAAATGTAAAGTGCAATACAAATAAAATCTATTATTATTATTGTGGGAATTGTACGTTTATGTCACATCTTACGTATAAAATCATGAATTATATTTATGGTTTTAAATTCACCATAATCAAATAAAAAAGGAAATTCTATGCATACATATATATGTATATAAAATCAATACGATTAACTAATGAAAAAATATTGTGTGTATGATCAAAATAATATTTCTTCCTTTAATTTTTAATATACCTCATCAATTAATTAATGAAAAAACAACTCAAGAAATCATATATAATGGCAAAAAATCCATAAATAAACCAGATATTTAAAAGAAAAATCGTTTAAATGCCACAAACTTCCAACAAGCGACAGCCTCATTCGTACCTGGCGAACAGGTGATGCTCTCTGACTCCTCCTGCAGCAGAGGATCCTGCACAGGCTGGTCCAGAGGAAGGAGACCAGCAGACACATGCCATTGACCAGCCAGACCTCCCGGGCCGTGGAAAAACCCTCCGCCGCCTTGACTCTACCCTTCATCCTGCTCCTCTAGCGTCTTCCTCGTCTATCTTGGACCGCGAGGAGACCTTGTTAAAGGAGATGACGGGGTACTGTTAATACAGTCGTCGCCCCCCAACCCTCCCTTCTTCTCACAGCCTAAAGGACGAGTGGTTTGTCCGCCTGACAAAAGAGAGACAGGTGCCAGCAGAGAGTGACATGATCTTCCTCCTTTAATCCTCTCATCTTCACCCTCCGGGCCACCATTTCTACCCCCCTTCGTACCCTTTCAATGACGAGAATCACGGCGTTAGAGATGAAGAAAATGCTGCTAAGACAGGAAGTCTCTGTGTCGACACACTGAGCGATGTGTGGAAAATAAACAGCCTGGGATATTGAGTTACTGCCCTGAATGTCACGCAGAAGGTCGCCTGAGTGGAAAGAAAAAAAAACTGGGATTGTTTTTGCAGAACAAAATGAGAGACGAACTCTTAGGTGAATTCAATGCAGCTGCTTAAGAAAAGGCACGACTATGTGGAGCTCGGCGAAGGGACTTCGTCGCCATCTTGACGACGAACGCAGACTCTTCTCGTTGGGAGTCGTGCCCAAATTCTACAAACGACGAGTGCTCCGGCTTTTTTTCGTATTTACATAGCTTGAATTCAACACTACGTGGTGCTGAAATCTAAAATATACGTGCTGTCGACCAGTACATAAATTATAGATTCACCACAAAAAAAAAAGAAAATTACTATAAAATAATAAATAAGTCAGTAAGTAAGTCATTTTTATTTGTATAGCGCTTTTACATGCCAGGGTCACAAAGCACTTAAACAATCAAAAACAATATTCAATAAAGTATATACTTTAAAGGTCAAGATTAAACTGATAACACAACATGAGTCATGTATAGGGTTAATGATTACGAATTTGTGAGGATTACTGTTATTTGTTGAGAGTCATTTAATAATAAAAATGTTTCTGTCTTAACTTTCTTCAGTTTAATTCAGTGTATATACAAAGAGCACTTAGAAAATTGACCCGAACACGATGTAGAAACGGACAAAATAATATGTATTTAATAAACTGGACTATTATTGATATTTCTCAGCAGTTTAATTCTCAAATTTTATTTTTGCGAGATGTTAAAATGTGTGTATCACAGCGTTAAATTATGAATTTAAAAAGTTGGCACAAAATTAGTTAAGTTTTGACTAAGGAACTTGATTTGATAATTGAATTATATATATATATATATATATATATATATATATATATATATATATATATATATATATATATATATATATAATGTGTAGTGAATAGTAAACAATTTTTGAATGTCGAAGGTGAATAATCTACCTTCATATTGTCCATGAAGGCATCTTTGAAAAATAAAAACAGTGGATAGATATGTTTTCTCGTAAAACTATTTTTTTCTTATCCTTACATTAACTAAAGTATAGTTAATATTGTCACATATAGTTTTTTATTTTTTATTTTATTATTAATCGAAGGGGCGTCACGTCACGTGACCCAGGTTCCAAAGTTTCGCGGGAAGCAAAATGGCGACCGAGATGTCAGCTCCTGCTTCGAGCTCCGTCATATGTCCTGTATGTACGAAGAGCTTTAAGTCAGACGCCATTAACGGCCACCTCGACGTGTGTCTGACCGGCAGCGACGCCGGGGACGGTTCGCCGGCAGCTGTCGAGCCCTCTGGACCCCCGTCGAAGAAGAAGTTTTGCGCGGAAAGTGGAGTCAAAACCGCCTCCAGCTCCTCGTTGTTCTCCATGTTTGACACGAACAAGAACCAACCTTCCTCACCGGGTCAAGGTCATGGCTTCTTCTCCAACAAACCCAAAGGAAGCGGCGTGAAACGAACCCTGGAGGAGACCTTTCTGAAGCAGGAGGGACAGGTTTCTGACCGAGGGTCCGTGAAGGCATCATCATCATCTTCATCATCATCATCATCTTCACCATCACTTCTGATGATGGACAAACCTCTGGCTGAAGCGCTCAGACCGGACACTCTGGAAGAATACTTCGGTCAAAACAAAGTGGTGGGAGAACAAACCCTGATCCGGTCTCTGCTGGAGTCTCATGACATCCCGTCCCTCATCCTCTGGGGACCCCCAGGGTGTGGAAAGGTGCTCCTTTTTAATACTTGTTTGACCTTTTTATGTTGACCTCTATGTTTATATATTAGACATATTTGGTTTAATCTACTGACTTTTGTTTAATGGAATGATAAAAAACAAACAATTTATTCATGGTATTATATTAATATTCAACAGAACTGTATCAATATTTTATATCTTTGGCTTTTCAGATCATTTTTACTTTACACCATATATTCATAAACTTCCGGCCACTAGATGGCAGCATCCATTACACCCCCACTCCACACACGCACAAATCCGGACGATGACTGAGGACAGGAGGATACAGTGGACTCCAGTGGCTTATAAAGCTGATATTTGCACATATTTTGGTTTCAAAACAAATGAAAGCAGTTACGACTTCGTCAAGAGTCATGTGGTCTGTAAATACTACAACACCAGAGTCAAGTACTCGACGAGTAAATACTACGAATATATTATATTAAAATATATATATTCCTACAATATAACTGTATGGGACTGTGTGTTGGCTCAAATCTTACGATACATATCACGATACAGGAGCAAAAATGCTATGTATTGTGATAATTTGGTAACAGGGATATATTTGTAGTATTTTTCGAGTACTTGACTCTAGTATTGCAGAATTTACAGACCACATGACTCTTGACGAAGTCGTATCTGCTTTCATTTGTTTAGAAACCAAAATATTTCCAAACATCAGCTTTAAAAGCTGCTTAGTCAACTGTATCCTCTTGTCCTCAGTCATAGCTGGGATTTCACATTTCAATTTTCATTTAGCTGGGAAAAAATAAATGTATATATATTCTGTAATGCCAACATATTCGTGTGTTGTGTTTTCAACACTGGCAATAAACGTTTTCTGATTCTAAACCGAGCGTGAATAATTGCATGAGTGTTGTACATTTAAAAAAAATAGAAGTGTTTATGTTCACATTATTGAAATATAAACCATAAAAGAACTATAGTTACACATTAAATATTATCTAAAAGCCAAAAAAAGGAGAAGGAAATGTATACAGAGCTGTAGAATATCTATAGATTGTGGAAAAGGATATCGCAACATACGGCATCGTTAACACCCCTAATACACATCCCTACTTTTGATCGTGTATTTACGACAAACCATTTCCCGGGGTGCAAGGGGAGGACACCCTGGACAGCTCACCCAGTCCAATAAAGGGCATACATATTGACAGACACACTCTCTCGCAATGACTCGAAATATGTTTGTTGATGCTCTTAGTAGTGAGTCTCTTCAACAGACATTATATAGATATTTCAATGTGGATTAAAGGGTAATAAAAACAGGTATTTTTGTTGAACAATTTACTTTAAAATCCATTACTAAGTGGGTATTTCAACATGTGTTTTATGGGATGATGTATGTTGTTATGTAATGAGATCAGGAGACGTATGTTAGGATGGTCGTCCGTGTCAGAGGTCAACCCAACACATCCATGACGTCCCTGGAATGTCATCCTCGGACTCTTGTCGACATGGATTTCTAACGGCGTCAACACTCTAGTCATGTTCAGTATTGACATGTGCGTACAGGAGTGTGTAGTGTAGTGTGTAGTGTAGTGTACACACACACAAACACACACACACACACACACTCTAGACACTTGGTCGTCTAAATATTCTAAATATAATTGGTAAAGAAAAAGCTTCATTTCGGGAGTTAATTTAATTTTCCTTATAGTTCTTGTTCCTAAAAATACATGAAAGAAAATATAAAGTACCTGCATATAATATGTGTATTTTACATCCTTATTATATCATTTTTATTATAAATAAAGTATATGAAAATAAAAATTTTTTTAATGATTTTAACTTCACGGCATTATTAGTCGTTTTTTATCATACATTATTCGGGAGTTAATTTAATTTTCCTTATAGTTCTTGTACCTAAAAATACATTAAAGAAAATATAAAGTTTTTCAAATAAAGTACCTCCATATAATACGTGTATTTTACATCCTTATTATATGATTTTTTTATTAAGAATAAAGTATATGAACAGAATTTTTTTTTATTTAATGATTTTAACTTAACATCGTTGTTTATCTTACATAAATATTTGATGATATATTTTGGGTTTTAAGTTTTCTTAATCGTCTAAAGTCCATATTCTCCACACCCTCATCATAACAGTGTAATATAATGTTAGTAAATGAAACTGTAATGGAAGCTGTTTTGTTTATATTATTTAAAAAAGTCTACTTTTCTTGCACAGACCACACTGGCTCACATCATCGCCAGCACCGGCAGAAAGAAGGGCGCGGCTCGCTTCGCCACGCTGTCGGCCACCAGCGCCTCGGTGGCCGACGTGCGCGAGATGATCAAACAGGCGCAGAACGAGCGACGCCTCTGCAAGCGGAGAACCATCTTGTTCATCGACGAGATCCACCGCTTCAACAAATCGCAGCAGGTGCTCAGACCGTAAGACCCTCTCGAACGGGACCATCTAGTTAAAAAAGAATAAATCAATTCTTACCCCGAATATCTTCTGTCTCCTCACTTCATCTCGACCCAGGACACCTTCCTCCCTCACGTGGAGTGCGGGACCATCACCCTGATCGGGGCGACCACGGAGAACCCGTCCTTCCAGGTGAACGCCGCCCTGCTCAGCAGGTGTCGGGTCCTGGTGCTGGAGAAGCTGTCGGTGGAGGCGATGCGTTCGATCCTCCTCAGAGCCGTGGCGGCGCTCGGAATCAAGATGTTGACGCAAGATGACCAAGAAGAAGAAGAAGAAGAAGAAGCAGGAGACCAGTAAGCCTCCTCGCTCGGGAATGTTCCTACTGGAGCTCCTGGTGTGTTCCAGGTTTGGGGGGTTAGATAATTGGTGGGAGGGGCGTCGGAGGAGCTTGTCGGAGCCGCTGAGATCCCGGCGGCTCGACGCACAACTGACATGTTGACGGAGAAGAATTCACATTACAAGTCGTGGACGTGGAAACAGCTGCTGCTAAACTTTGGGGTCGCTGATGGAATCAGATGATAAGTTCCAGGCTGGATTTGATGCTATTTCGGCTCCACGTGAATCAGATGTTCGTCACAAGGAAGGTCTTGATTTCATGTTGGAGAACTTGAGCCTGTGAAGTCATTTAATGTGGCCCCTCGAATCAATATATAATATTGATTATTAATATTTTAAAACACTTCATGTGGCCCTCAAGATCACATGGAAACTAGCAATTTCATATTTTATTTATTATAATTCATAACTTCTCTCTAAATATGACTACAGGAGTTTTGTTTTAGGTAGAACTTTATTGATCCATCTTTATTTATTTATTATTATTATATTATATTATATTATATTATATTATATTATATTATATTATATTATATTATATTATATTATTTATTTATTTAATTGTTATTTTGTTATTATTGGTTTTAGTACTCTGCTTGTCATCTTGTGAGTACTAATTTCACCTCAAAAAGTATTTTTTGGGTTTTTACAAGGAATATATATTTTGGGGAAAGGTACTTTCATTTTAGATTTTATTTGAACTAAAATCATGTATATGTATTTATGTTCAATATTTTCACTTTTTTACAGAACAATAGATTTTTATCTACAAAACAAAGAGCAACATTTATTATAAGTACCCGAGCTTCCATGACACTTTATCTTAAATTAAAAGTTATATTTCTCCAAATGTATTTACAATGAAATCATGCTTTGAATGTTTTTTGCTCAAACTCCTGCACACGACGACTGAATGAATAGTTATTATTATATAACGTTTTGTCGCTATGTTTGCTACTGGTTAAATTGGTTCATATTCATATAGGACTCGCTACGCTTAAAATACAATGAAAGAACAATTTGAGCATATTTATCTTACATTTCAATACTTCACAACAGCCTCTTTTAAATGTGTAGATTAGTAAGTAAGGGTTATTTCTAAAGCATCTTTCTAGACCAGGGTCACAAAGCGCTTTAAGAAAAAAACAATACAAGTAAAAAATAAACTTTTAAAGATCAAGACACATAAGACAAACACAGGAGTCCTAGAAAATCAGGGAAAAGCCCAAATAAAAGTGTCTTAAGATGTTTCTTGAAGGAGTCAGTAGATCATCAAACACAGAGGAAGATGAATATCGTTCCAAAGCTTAGGAGCAACAACTTGGAAGGATTTCTCTCCTCTGGTCCTGAACCGTGTTCAGGAACCATCAGTAGATTCTGATCCACAGACCTCAGAGCCCGAGCTGGCGTGTAAGGCTGGATCAGATCACTGATGTAAGGTCTGACCATGAATAGATCTGAAAGTAAGAACCAGAATTTTAAAGTTGATCCTGAAAGAAACTGGAAGCCAGTGAAGAGTTTTAAGGATCGGAGAAATGTGAGTTCTTCTACTAGAGCGGGTCAGAATTCTCGCTGCAGAGTTTTGTATTATCTAAACATCACTCTACGGAGACAGCTTTATTGAAAGTGTCCAGTGACATTATGATGTCGGCTGACTCTGGTAAATTCACTGTTCTGGTTCTCTTGGATCTGTCCTCAGCCTTTGACACAGTTGATCACCAGATCCTGCTGAGAAGACTGAGGGATGAAGACTGTCTGGGTCTGTGTTAGAATGGTTCTCATCTTACCTTTCTGGGCGCAGTTTTAGTGTATCTGCCAATCAAATGTCTGAATCGGCAGATCTGTTGTGTGGAGTCCCTCAAGGTTCTGTTCTGGGTCCTTTATTGTTTTTGCTGTACTTGATTCCCCTCGGTAAAATCATTCAGAGATTTCCAGATGTTTCTTATCACATTTTTGCTGATGACATCCAGCTCTACTGCTCTTTTGATCCAACTGAGCCCCAGAGGCTGAACAGCTTAGTCAATTGTTTGCTAGAAATCAAACAATGGCTGAGTGAAAACACTTTACAGCTAAATGTGGACAAAACTGAAACACTGGTGATTGCTCCAGATGATAAGATTCCAGGGTTGAGTCAGTACTTGGGTGACTTAGGTCAGTCTGTCAAACTGAGCCTGAGAAACCTGGGTGTTGTATTTGATAAAGACATGTCTCTTGTTCGACATTCGAGAAAACTGACCAGAAACTGTTTCCTTCAACTGACAAAATCTCTAAACTTAGGAAAATGTTGTCGGAACATGATCTGGAGCTTATAATCCATGCGTTTGTTTCTTCTCGTCTGGACTATTGTAACAGTTTGTTTTCATGTCTTAACAAGAAGGATCTGTCTCATCTGCAGTTGATTCAAAACTCTGCAGCAAGAATTCTAACCCGCTCTAGTAGAAGAACTCACATTTCTCCGCTTCTTAAAACTCTTCACTGGCTTCCAGTTTCTTTCAGGATCAACTTTAAAATTCTGGTTCTTACTTTCAGATCTATTCATGGTCAGACTCCTCCTTACATCACTGATCTGATCAAGCCTTACACCCCAGCTCGGGCTCTGAGGTCTGTGGATCAGAATCTACTGATGGTTCCTCGCACACGGCTCAGGACCAGAGGAGAGAAATCTTTTCAGGATGTTGCTCCTAAGCTTTGGAACGATCTTCCTCTCTCTTTGCGCTTGATGTATCTACTGACTCCTTTAAGAAACATCTTAAGACGTTTCTATTTGTTCAGGCTTTTCCTTGAATTTCTCGAACTCCTGTGTTGTTCTCAGTATTATCTTGATCTTTAAAGTATGTACTTTTTTTGAGTATTGTTTTGATTGTTTAAGCGCTTCGTGACCCTGGTCTCGAAAAGCGCTATATAAACAAATATTACTTACTTACTTACTTACTTACAAACGCATGGATTACAAGCTCCAGGTCGTGTTGTGACAACATTTTTTTAACAAATTAAAAACAGAGACTTCTTAAAGGAACTGATGAGTTTAATGACAAACGGTTGAACAATGAAGTCTTCCATAGAAAACAGTTTGATGGTCTTTATCTCGTGTTGTGAAAACACAATGGTTGCTATTCTGGCCGCGGGGTAAAAATAGTTGGTGTGTTGAAGTAACCCAGTCACCGATGACACCGGCGCTGGCGTAGATTCCTGCGCGAGTCAAGCGGTTGTCAGCGGCTCCGTCCCGGGACTTCCAGGCCGGCTATAAACGGCGGCGCTCTCCGGGGTGCTTGTCAGCGAGGACAGTTGGAGATTAGGAGGACGAGGCTTGGGTGTCTGGTCCAGCTGGTTTAAATAAAGTTGTGTGTTTGTTTTGTTTTTCCCTTCTTCTCGCAGGCCTTCGATCTACATGGAAGAAACAGCTCTGGACACGATCGCCTTCCTGTGCGACGGAGACGCTCGGACGGGTCTCAACGGCCTGCAGATGGCGCTGAAGGCCCAGATGCGCCTGCAGGACGCTTCCTCTCAAACCAGGGTGGTCGTCAGAGAAGAAGACGTCAAGGAAGGTCTGCAAAGATCTCACATCCTCTACGACAAGGCCGGTACGTTCAGCTCCGTCACTGGATCGTGAGGTTTTGTCAAATAATGTATATTTTGGGGCTAATATTTGTTTGAATTTCAATTTATTCAAGTAAAGATTTAATTTAGGTGGGATGTTCAAGCGTTTATGTATAATATATATACATGTTTAAAATCAAATATTTATATATTTTGCATATATGTATTTGTCACTCTCTTTATATACATTTGAAAGAGAAATTGCTGGATGAATATGGTGAAACATTAATTTAAACACTTCTGTTTAATATAGAATAAGAAGAAATATAATTTGATAAAATAATAATAAGTTTTTATTTTAATTTGTAAATCCAATATGTAGAAATCTAATACATTAATTCATATTTTATAAATATACATGAAGATGCATCTTATAATAAATTATATAAATATTATATAATAAATTCCAAATAGTCGATTATTAAGTTTTTATGTGAAACTATCATGAGAATTAAATACATTTTCTAAATTTAAATATTTAGGAAAACTTTTTGATTTGTCACAGATAAAGTATGGCCAAAAATAAAATTGATGGGTTTTGAGACTTTTTTTAAATAATTAAAATATATATATATATATATATATATAATTTGCACAATTATTCATCCATAAATGTAAAATCTGTTGGTTCTCTTGTTTTACCTTCTGTTCGCAGCAAAACTTCTTAAAATATTACCCAAAAACTTGGTTAAAGATTCATGTGATAGATTGTATATCAAAAAGCTTCGATGTTTCACTGTTTGCTGATGACATGATGTGTTCCACAGCAGCTGGAGAACGTATCGCTGTAAATGAACGAGTCTCTAATCCTAGTTTAAATCCCAACCACACGCCTGAGACTCAAACTGTACCTTCACAGTAAAGTCACTCGACACGGATGAAATATCCGTCGCCTCACGAGGTGTCGACGGACGAAGGACGAGCTGATCTCCTCGTTCATGTTCTTCACCGTCGATCGTCATCGTCCATCACACGCGTGTCACCGAGTCCTGTGCTCAACATTCCAGGCGAGGAACACTTCAACTGTATCTCGGCGCTGCACAAGTCCATGAGGGGCTCGCACGAGAACGCTGCCCTCTACTGGCTGGGTCGCATGCTGGAGGGAGGCGAGGATCCCTTGTACGTGGCCCGAAGACTCGTGCGCTTCGCCAGCGAAGACGTCGGTGAGTCCAGAAAAACCTTCTCCTTACCCGTTAATGCGCACTTCACACAGCAGGGGGCAGCAAAGCTTTCACCAGAACAGTGCCGTGTCTCAAATCGCATACTTCTCTTAGTATACTAGAAGTTAGTATGCATCAGGATAGTGTACGTACTAACTAGTAACAGATAGTATGTCTCAAATCAAACACTGCTGCTACACACTAACCGGATTTGAGGGGACAGCTTCTTCTTCTACTACTATTTAACGATGGTCGCAACCAGCTGTTTGAACGCTATCGACACCTGCTGGCAGTGAGTTTTGCAAGTTTGGAAAAAGAAATAAAGAAAAAATATGAGAATCGATATATTGGCGAGATATTTAAGCTGGTATCAGCATCCTTCTACTGCTGCTGAAAATACACCTGTAAGTATATATATATACTGTATATATATATATATGGATATATTAAGATGGCGGCCGTTTAGGGTGGTTAGTGTCTATCGAACCATACTCAGTTTTGTGGGCGTTTTAGTACAACAATTTAGTGTGGATGGCGCACTCAATTTCGCATACTAAGAATTGAGACGCACTTACGCACTAAAAATACTAACTTTGAGTACGCTAGTATGCGATTGGAGACACAGAACAGGACTTCATCCTGACATTTTAAATGATATAAAAACGTACTTTACATCCACACGTGCATCTCTCTCCGGGTCAGGGATGGCCGACCCCGCGGCTCTGCCTCAGGCCGTCTCCGCCTTCCAGGCGTGTCACTTCATCGGGATGCCGGAGTGCGAGGTAACTTCTCGTCCGCTTCTTCCCTCCTTCATCCACCGACGTTGCCTCTGCTTCTGCTGTTGTCCAGGTGATCCTGGCCCAGTGCGTGGCCTACCTCTCGCGGGCCCCCAAGTCGGTGGAGATCTACAAGGCGTACGCCAACGTGAAGGCCTGTCTGAGGACCCACAAGGGCCCGCTGCCCTCTGTGCCGCTGCACCTCCGGAACGCTTCCACCAAACTGATGAAGCAGCTCGGCTACGCCAGAGGCTACAAGTACAACCCTTCCTTCAGCGAACCCGTGGAGCAGGACTACCTACCCGAGGAGCTGAGGGGGACGGACTTCTTCACCTGGACCCCCTCTGACCTCTGACCCCTCCTCTGTTTTTCTGTGTTTATAAAGCAAGTTTACAAAGCGTTTAAAAAACATTTGACTGTCTCTGCTTTTGTCGTTGCAAAGAAAAAGTCATTTAATGTTTCAAAAATAACAAAAAAATGTGAAAATATATACATTTTTGCCTTTTTTTAAGAAGAACAAAATCGCAATAAATGATCAGAACCATAAAAAAGTAAACTGGTGGATATTACTGTATTGATTTTTTGGGGAAGTTGTTTTAATAAATTAGGGAATTATAATTAAGTGATATTTAATTTAAATAACAGCATTGAGAACTACAATACATAATAATGATAGTGATGGATATAACTTTATTGATACCTTGGGGAGGTTATTTTAGTACATTGGCGAATAATTGTCCTTTATAAGTATAGTTGAGATGAATAATAATTACGTAATAATTATTAATTTTTAGTTAAGAATTTTCAACTGCAATCCAAAGAAAAATTACATCAGAATAACAAAGGTCTTCTGTTATTCTTTAAAGAAAGGCATATGTTTATAAAAAATAAAATAAATATTGAAGACCGTTGTTGTTAATCACACAAGGGGCCAAAACATGTTGATACTCTTGGCTTAGGGACGAGAATAAAATGTATATATTTGCCTGTTTCTAACCGTTAGTATCAGATTTATCTTGTTCCTCTTTCAACCTCAGTTTTACTAGGATTTAAACTTAGTTAAACAAAAAAATTGAAATATTTTTAAAAGTCATGAACAGAAAAAATATATTTAACATTTCTCATGAAAAGGATAATTTAACGATTTAAATATATTTGAAAGTGTTACGTGTATTTTAAAAATGAACAAAGAGACTCATTGAAACATTTTTTTATGTGGACACTCGGAGATGAAGACGGATTTAGTTTCTGGACATTGTCTGTTAGAGAAAGAAAAAAGGAGATTTTAACTTGATGTTGACGAAATAAAGGATTTAAACTCACCTCGCTGATCCACGGGAGGAACGAGGCCACGCGTGTGAAGACTGTGGGTTTCTTGGGTGTGTTGCAGCCTCGTCCGTCCACGAAGCTGGTCACTCCCTGGACGTACCACCGACCGTCCGGGCCCTGGCAGTTCAAGGGGCCCCCGGAGTCCCCCTGTCAAGTGGAAAGAGTAGATTTGTTTCCCCCTACGGCCACCAGAGGAACTGCATCTGTTGTTAACTGTGTTCCTTGAGAATGTATCAAAAAATACTATAAATCATTTTATTTTAAATAAATATACGTTTGGTTTTTTTTTTTAGATTAAGATATATCAAACCATGTATAGTAACATGAACACGAAGTAATGTTTATGTTAATAATAATAAAGATTATGACTTGATCTCAAAGAAAACCTCTGTTTTTTTAACGTAATCAAAACTAAAATAATACAGATACGTTAAAATAAACAATTAAATGATATATTTTATGGATATAGTATAATACTTTTTTAAAAGAGGGAAACTCCTATTAAAAACGATGCTAAAATGTACTTCTTCCGTTGTGATTTAAATAATTATTTTTTATCAATTAATACTCTTTTAATTACTTTATTACATCATATTCAATTATGCATTTTCTTAATAATAAATTGTATTTATTTTCCTTTTCAAGTATAAATCATTTTGGTTTTTGGTTTTAGGGGAAATTAGGGTGGTTGGGGCGAGGGTGTTTATATGTCTTATGTTGTTTTTTATCCTTGAAAGTAAATAAGCGTAAAAATGCGTTTTTTTTAAAAACAGCTGAAAAAACGACCTGTTTATTACAAAAATGATATACCATACATAGACACAAGGGAGATAAAAATAAATAAATAACGTTTGTTTTTGTTGAGGAAATTGGAAACTAGAAGTGAACATTCTTTATTAATAAAAGTGTAAAATATTTTAAAGAAATATCATTCATTGAGCCTTTTTAGAAATTAAAAAACTCTTCTTCGTCTTACGTGACACGCTGACTCGCTCTCTCCCCCCGCACACACCATGGTGGTCTTGGCTGAGCTCCCCCACCAGTCGGACCGACTGCAGATGCTGTGCTCCACCACAGGTAGACGGGCCTGCTGGAGTCGAGTCGCCCGAGGACCACCAGCTGGACCGAGAAGAGAAAAAGTTCTCCCCATCATTATGTTTTGTTACGTGTGTGTGTGTATGTGTGTGTGTGTGGGGGGGGGGGGGGTGTTCTGATCTTACAGTAGAGGCGCCCCCAGCCTGTGACATAGCAGGGCTGGTTATGGACCAGAACTTCTCCACCCTTGGGGAGACAAGCCAGCTGGACCTGGTCGTTGAGGACGGCGCTCTTCTCCAGCTTGAGCAGGGCGATGTCACTTCTGTGTTTTGAGACGAGGGAAACATTATGACCACCGTCTGAGAAGTCCTTAAAAAATGTACCCGCAGGAGGGACAGTTGTCGTTCCAGTCGGGATGGAGGATCATTTGTTCCACTCGGATGGACTGCTCGGGACCTTCTTCCTCGTACATGTCGTGCTCTGCCAGGACCACCCGGTATGTGTGGAACCTGAGGAAGAGAATAAGTCAAACTGGAAAATGTGCATTTCCAGAAGAAAATTCAGTGTGAATAATGAAGCTGCTGAATGTGAAACTGAAATGCGTGAAAGTATTGAATGAGTATTCGAAGTCAAAATGGAAAAAGTTGAAATGATGGCATAAAGGAGAAAGACTGATGTGAAAACATTGAAATACACGGAAAAAAGGTGCAAAGAAGGTATAAAAAAAAAAGAAGAAAAGGAAGAAGAATACAAAGGAGAAGAAGAAAGACAAGAAGACAAAAAAAGTAGTAGAATTTGTAGTAGAAGTAGAAGAAGTAGAACTAAAATTTGTTGTAAAAGTACAAGTAGAATTGGTAAAAGCTAGTTGTAGAATTAATGGAATTAGTAGTAGAAGTATTAGTAGAAGTAGCAGAAGTAGTAAAAGTTATAGTAGAAGTAGAAGAAGTAGTAGTAGAATTAGTAGAAGTAGAAGTTGTAGAAGTAGTAGTATAATAAGTAGTAGAAGTAGTAGTAGAATAAGTAGTAGAAGTACTAGTAGAATTAGTAGATGTAGAAGTAGTAGTACAAGTGGTAGAATAAGTAGTAGAAGTAGTAGAAGTAGTAGTAGAAATAGTAGTAGAAGTAGTATTATAAGTAGTAGTAGTAGAAGTAGTTGTATTAGAAGTATTAGAAGTAGTAGAAGTAGTATGAGAAGTAATAGAAGTAGTAGTAGAAGTAGTATTAGAAGGAGTAGTAGTAGAAGTAATAGAAGTAGTAGTAGAAGTAGTATGAGAAATAGTAGTAGAAGTAGTAGTAGAAGTAGTGGAAGTAGTAGTATTAGTAGTAGTAAGTAGAAAAAGTGTTTGTAAAGTTGAATGAAGTTTCTAGGTGTGAGTAGATGAATGTACCTGAAGGTCAAAGTGCCTTCAGAATTCACACAATGATAATAAAGAATAAAAACCTACAATCTCAATCAAACTTTTTTTTTTTAAATAATCTTATCTCAAAATAACCATCTGGATCCAGGAATGTTCTCTAGACTTTTGAAGATAAAGGTGACGTCTTCGTACGGTTGAATGTGAAATAAATAAATAAAGGAATGCATAAATAAATAACTAAACAACTAAATAAAGGAGTGACGCACGTGATGCAGTGTGCAGCCGTTAGAACCCAGTTCGGAGCGATGAGAGTTCCTCCACATGTGGGATAGAAGGACTCCAGGGAAACCTGCCACGGCCAGCTGTAGGGTCGAGCTTCTACACCGTTCACCACCCTGGAGGTGTCGGGTCTGACGCTGGGAACGCCACACCCGGACACTTTGAAAGAAAAAAAAATGGTTGATACATTTCACTGTGAGTTATAAGATGATCTGATGTTGAACTCACCAGTTTTCAGCAGCAGCAGCAGCAGGACAAGAGCGACTTCCATTTTCTAATTCAGCAGAAAGAGCAGGTTTTTATCAGGAGCCGCTATTTATAGACTGAAGTCCAGACGGGTCGTGGGAGTTTCTTCTTCTCTGTGCAGGTGGAACTCACTAGATTCCATATGAAGGAATCAGAGAGGTTTTATTATAGTATAAGTGACTTTTTATTTAATCATGAGCTATCTATTTAATTAGTATCCTTATTAGATAGAATTAAAATAAAGGTATATATATGTGTAACAATACAAAAAAAAAACTTTAAATATGACATGTTTTTTTTTTAATAAATACATTTTTAATTCTTAATATAAATAAACACGGTGGCCCAAAAGTGCAAAAGAAATGTGCTCTTGGAACAAGTTTCCAATTTCCTAAAATGAAACATATTTCTCATTAGTTATACATTTATTTCAGGAGTTTGAGTTCGTTTTTTTTTTTGCTTTGAAATTTTTTATTTTATACAGAGTTTCTAGTTTTTGCACTTCTGGGCCACCATAGTATCATAATTAGTTTTTACAATTCCAAAAGTTTAAACTAACCATGCTGAAGTCGATGCTTTTTTTATTGAATGGGGCAATATTTCAAACACCTTTAAAAAGATATTCTTATAGAGTTAGGGATGTATATTACCATAGATTAGTTGATTTTATTTCTATTTTAAATAGATGTGCTTTTTCAAAGTAGTTTTTACATTTATGTATACGCAAAAATACAATCAGAAGTTATTTATTTATTTTGACATCCTTTTATTTATAGACACGCTTATTTATTTATTTTTAGCCTTTGTTGTGTATTTATACACATGTTTATTTATTCACACAAATATTTTATCGTGTTTTTTATTTATAAAGGAGATTATAATGGGACAATGTTCCAAACAGCTGTGCTGTGGCTCAAATCGCATACTTCTCTTAGTATACTAGAAGTTAGTATGCATCAGGATAGGATCTGTCTCGCCTGCAGTTGATTCAGAACTCGGCAGCGAGAATTCTGACCTGCTCTAGTAGAAGAACTCACATTTCTCTGATCCTTAAAACTCTTCACTGGCTTCCAGTTTCTTTCAGGATCAACTTTAAAATTCTGGTTCTTACTTTCAGATCTATTCATGGTCAGACTCCTCCTTACATCACTGATCTGATCCAGCCTTACACCCCAGCTCGGGCTCTGAGGTCTGTGGATCAGAATCTACTGATGGTTCCACGCACACGGCTCAGGACCAGAGGAGAGAAATCATTTAAGGCTGTTGCTCCTAAGCTTTGGAACGATCTTCTTCTCTCTCTTTGCGCTTCATGGAGTCTACTGACTCCTTCAAAAAACATCTTAAGACGTTTTTATTTGTTCAGGCTTTTCCTTGATTTTCTGGAACTCCTGTTGTGTTATCAGTATTATCTTGATCTTTAAAGTATATACTTTATTGAATATTGTTTTGATTGTTTAAGCGCTTTGTGACCCTGGTCTGGAAAAGCGCTATATAAATACAAATTACTTACTTACTTACTAAGTAATTATTTAGTTTTCATTTCGATTTCTTTTCCCGATTTAAATCAATTATTAAATATATATATATGCCCACTTTATTGTACGAATCATTTTATTTGTATTAAATGTGTTCCATTTGCAGTACAAAAATAAAAATTGGTCTTAATTGTAACATTAAAGTAGCCAATCAGCGGCTTCGTCACATGCAGCGCGGGCACTTCCTGTTGCTGTCAAAGTCACGTGTGTCGTCAGACCAGGAAATGAAAGAACGGAAAGTGATTATGTTGACGAAGATCGTCTTTTTGTCAATATAAATGTTTTATGTGGTAAACAAGTATCATGTAAACGTTCTGTTGACGTTTATTTAACCCATAAAAAATATTATTAAGAGACGTTCACGTATTCAGCATTTGACGTCATCACGTAGGAAGTGGGAGGACCGATATTGTAGGGGGGACAGATAATGTACCGACACCCCCCGGATACTGTACTGTTACTGTGGTCTAGACACGCTGTAATATTCTTTCACCAGTCAGTGTCGCTGTGACTCACTTCAGCCTTGGCGCAGAAGAAGAAGACGTCAAATATTAAAGATGGCGCTGCCCGGCATGTCTCTCGTGCGGCTCCGAGCCTTGTGTAATGTGGGAAAATATTTAAACACGGGGGCAAAAACAGCGGTCGGCTTCAGAGGAGAGATGCGGTGGTTCGTCACAAAACCCGGAGGCTTTCCCTATTTCCAGCCGCAGCAAGGCAAGCAAGGTGAGCGATGCTAACAACAGCTAGCAAAACATCAAGGACGTCCATGTCGCAGCGTGGCTCACCATCATGGGTTGCCATGTGTTTTAATGTGCCTTTTCCTAGACTTGAATCTTCTGGAGGAGTTTCCACATCCCAAAGATTTGTTGGTCAGGTCTATCTCGAGGGGTATGGGAAGCAGCGACACCTCCAACGCCATCCGGTTCGACTGCAGCAAGGATGATGGGATGAAGGTCACGAGAGTTTCTTCTTCTCTCATCCAGACACTTGAAACACTGTCACAACGTCATGTTTGTCTTTGCAGAAAGCGACTGTCACGGTGCTGTGGCCGCACAAATTCGAAGAGGAAGGTTATTCCACCAAGAAGTCTGAAGCAGAGAGCTTGGCCGCAGCGGCTGCTTGCCTTAAACTTAAGGTATGTATTGGAAATAAATGAAACTTCTGTATGAGTCTTAACACTGTCATGGTTCAACAGCAACTGGGTTTGATTGGACCAGACAACCAGCTGCCCCCAAGGAACTACCATCGGTCGGGGAAACCTGTCGTCTTTGAGAGCCAGCAAGAGTTGACCGAAATGACTGAGGTCAACGTTGAAAACGACTTGAAGACCGCTGAAGCACTTTCCTTGTTCCCTAATGGCAAAGACGTCCTGTATCGGGTCCTGACGCTTGCCAAGAAAAATGTTGGCTTTAAGGTTTGTGGAATTTTACCTCAAGATAATTATGTGATTCCAGATTTCATGTACGAAAGAGTGCAAACAAAAGGAGTGATCTAACTCCAACCGGTGCTGTGTCTCAAATTGCATACTTCTCTTAGTATACTAGAAGTTAGTATGCATCAGGATAGTGTACGTACTAACTAGTACGCAAATCCTCCACGGATGGTATGTCTCAATTCAAACACTGACGCTACACACTAACAGGAAATAACGCGACTGCTTCTTCTTCTATTTAACGATTATTTCAACCAGCTGGAACACCTGCTGGCAGCACGTTTTGCAAGTTTGGAAAAAGAAATAAAGAAAAAATATGAGAATCTAAATATTTGTGAGATATTTAAGCTGGTATCGGCTGCTGAAAATGCACCTGTAAATATATATATATATATATATATATATATATGACGTAACTTTTGTTTAAAACGTCACTAAGAGCTGTTTAGGGTGGTTAGTGCCCATCGAACCATACTCAGTTTTGTGGGCGTTTTAGTACGGCAATTTAGTGTGCATGGCGCGCTAAATTTCGCATTCTAAGAATTGAGACGCACTTACACACTAAAAATACTAACTTTGAGTATGCAAGTATGTGATTTGAGACACAGCATGGGATTCCAAATCCTGCCCACTAAGTTGTGTTGTGTGCCTTTAAACACACACATGATGACACAGAATCTTCTTCAAGATCACCTGTAAAAATTCTTGCATCCATCAAACGTGCGAGTTTCTGTTAAGAGGTTTTGACCGAGATGGCTTTAGTTTTCAGTAAATACGGCTTTCTTATTCTTCCAGTTACACAATTTTTTTTTTTTTTTTTTTTTAAGAATCCCTTATTAGTCCCGCAAGGGGAAATTCGGTAGTGCTTTTTACAGCCATTCACACATACTGACGGGAGTAGGCCGCACACCTGCGCCAAGTCTACCATCAGGAGCAATCAGGGTAAAGTGTCTTGCTCAGGGACACAACGACACAAGCTTGCAAGTCTTGCTGCTTGGACTGCAGCCAACCACTCTACCATCTGAGCTATGTCGCTCCTATGCAAGCTTTAGTTCTTAAAAACATGTTGAAAACTATTTTTCCATTATTGAAAAAATGTACTGATATAATCGGGAGTTTTGTATAATAAAATTAATATTCTACTCCCAACAGTTTTAGAGTTGAAAATGGAAAAATGTTAAAATGTGAATTTGTATAATAATTTGGAACGCAGTTTGGTTTTACCAAAAAATTACATCACTGATAAGGCCCGCCTGTCACAATATCGTGCTTGTGAGAAATCAATAGAAATTTGTAAATAACTGCTGCATTGTTGGGGCAAAAATTCCAATCACAGTTATTTTGATTAATAAAGTTATCATTATTATTATAGACAATTATGTTGTGATGGACTTTAAAGGTCAACTAATGTAAAAACACAACTTTTCTGACTCGCATGTTTCAAATGTTGGAGTCTCCCTCTCCAAGTCTTATCATGATGTTTTGAACTTATTGCTTCATAAAGTTCTCCCCCGACTGAAATCTCAGCGAACAAGACATTACAAGTCCACTGTGATAATAATGGCTTCACTCCTCCTCCTCCATCCAGCTTTATTAACGCCCCGCTTTGTTTATACAACGACATCCCTTGGTGGTTGAGACTTCCAGGATTGATGACGTGTGGTGACCAACCTTGATATTTGACCAATCACAGCAGAGTGTGGTTGTGGTTAACAAGGCTTCATCTCCAGAAAAACGCCCCCAAATGATTTCAGTGGGCGGGGCTTAAGATACTTTTCTGATAATGTCAATATTTCAATGAAAAGAAAGTTTTATACAAAACAGACACTTGAATCAACGCGTTTGTTGATTTTTAATTGAATATAAACTGTAAAAAAAAATTATGATCATAATAAAATATTATTTGAAACTCCTCCAAAAATATTTTTGTTAAAAAATAAATAATAAAAAAATCAGTGATACTGTATCGTGGGGAATTTTTTTTTTAATGAAATGATAATTTCTCACAGCCCTAATATTTAGTATTCTCTGATGTGCAGAGCCTGGTGGATTTTAGAACAACAAACCACCAGAGGATGAAAAGGTCTCAGCTGACGTTGCAGTGGCCTGAAAAAATGACCTTCACAGCGTCGGCGAAACAAAACATGGTTGCGGAGAGAGGAGCGGCGGCGCTGGCCTGCATGAAACTGAAGGTAAGGCTCAGTATTCTCAACAAATGCATCTCGACAAACCGTCTCTCTGCTCAGGAGCTGGGCCTGATCGACAAATGGAACCAACCCCTGACTGAAGCCGAGTACCGCAGGGAGGAGGTGGAGGAGGTCACTAAGCGCGGGAGGAGCCCGCTGCCGATAGACATCTCGGAGAACCTGCAGCATGAAATCAGAGAATACCTGACACAGGTGATGAGAAACTTAACGACGCTTCCAATGATCTGTAAAAGTCACGCTTGCATCTCTCTCAGTTCCCGTTAGAGGCGGAGGTGGAGAAACAGATGCAGGACCAAGAGATGAAGCTGCAAATGGCGCCGTACGACTCCGACGCCGACAAGGAACGCCTGATGGACGCCATCACGGGCAGATCCTACAGGCCGCTGAGCCACGAGCAAGTCCAGGATCTTAACCTGGTGCTGCGGGAGCAGTGGGGACGAGCCGGACGAGCTCCGATGCTGCCGCTCCCCGTGGACGCCCACAGGGAGAGGGTCATCTCGGCGGTGCAGGCCTCCAGGGTGGTGGTGATCGCCGGCGACACGGGGTGCGGGAAGACCACCAGGATCCCCCGCTTTTTCCTGGAGGAGTGCATCACGAGCGGCCAGGGAGCCGAGTGCAACATCCTGGTGACGCAGCCGCGGCGAATCAGCGCCGTTACTGTCGCTAACCGCGTGGCTAACGAGCTGGGCCCGGGTCTGTCGGGCTCGATCGGATATCAGGTACTTGTCTAGTATATCGGGGGCGTCAGACCATTGAGGGTTTCATTTAACACTTCAAACAAAACTTTTTATTATTGAAATGTTGTGTTTTTTTTAAACATTGGATACATTTTTTACTTATTCAAGTCATTAAAAATAGTTGTTTTTTTTAGCAATTTAATTAAATAGTTTCTAAATTTAATATTTTCCCTTTTTATATCCATGCGTTTGTGTCTTCTCGCCTGGACTATTGCAACGGTTTATTTTCATGTCTTAACAAGAAGGATTTGTCTCGCCTGCAGTTGATTCAGAACTCTGCAGCGAGAATTCTGACCCGCTCTAGTAGAAGAACTCACATTTCTCCGATCCTTAAAACTCTTCACTGGCTTCCAGTTTCTTTCAGGATCAACTTTAAAATTCTGGTTCTTACTTTTAGATCTATTCATGGTCAGACTCTTCCTTCCATCAGTGATCTGATCCAGCCTTACACCCCAGCTCGGGCTCTGAGGTCTGTGGATCAGAATCTACTGATCCTCGCACACGGCTCAGGACCAGAGGAGAGAAATCCTTCCAGGCTGTTGCTCCTAAGCTTTGGAATGATCTTCCTCTGTGTTTGATGATCTACTGACTCCTTTAAGAAACATCTTAAGACGTTTTTATTTGTTCAGGCTTTCCCTTGATTTTCTGGAACTCCTGTTGTGTTATCAGTTTTGTCTTGATCTTTAAAGTATATACTTTATTGAATATTGTTTTGATTGTTTAAGCACTTTGTGACCCTGGTCTGGAAAAGCGCTATATAAATAAATATTTCTTACTTACTTACTTATACTTTAAACAATGAACAGGTGTTTTCTTACACACAAGTCATTTAATTAAATTATTTCAATAATAATTGAATGCTTAAAAATACATTTAAACTAAGTAACTTCAACCATGTTAAATGAAACCCTTCAATATTCCGAAAGCTCTGATATACTTCAGTTCTCCCCGCACACGGGTTTGTTTATTTACGATGAATCCCTCGGCTGCAGGTGAGAATGGAGAGCAGGCCGCCCGAGAACAGCGGCGGAGCTTTGCTCTTCCTCACCGTGGGCGTCCTGCTGAGGAAGCTGCAGAGGAACCCCTTCCTGAAAGGAATCAGCCACGTGTTTGTGGACGAAGTCCACGAGAGGGACATCAACACCGACCTGCTGCTGGCCGTGCTGCAGACCGCCTTGAAGGAGAACCCCGACCTGCGCGTGGTCCTCATGAGCGCCACCGGCAACAACGAACGACTGTCCAAATATTTCGGAGACTGTCCCATCGTGAAGGTGCCGGGATTCATGTACCCGGTGCAGGACCGGTACTTGGAGGAGATCCTGAGCGAGATGGGGACTCGTCCTCGTCCTCGTCCAGAAGAGACTCCGAGAAACGTGAGGACGCGTCTGATGGTATTTTTTTTATAATCTAGTAATATTTTCCATCTTCTCCACAGGGTCGATGGGGTCAACAGGAAGTTATTTCGACGGATGTCGACCTGGTGGCGGACGTGATCGAACACGTTGATAAAAATGGAGAGCCGGGCGCCATTTTGTGTTTCCTCCCGGGATGGCAGGATATCAAAGCCGTGCACGAGACGCTGGCGTCGAAGCCGCACTTCTCCGACGGCCCCCAGACGATCTGGCCCCGTAAGATCTTCTCTTCCCTTCGTCCATACGAAAATAAAAGTCCACCGATGGTCCCCTGGGAGCGAGGCTTTGGATGGGTTTGAAATGTGAGTTTGTGTGTCCAGTGCACTCCAATCTGTCGGTGGGCGACCAGCAGAAGATCTTCCAGCGCCCACAGGAGGGACACCGGAAGATCGTTCTCGCCACCAACATCGCAGAGACGTCCATCACCATCGACGACATCGTGCACGTGGTCGACGCCGGGACGCACAAGGAGCAGAAATACGACCCGGGAACAAAGGTCGGCTCGTTTAGAAGTATCGGTGTCATCAGGATAGTGTTGATTATTTTCATTATTGAAATGTTGGGGGATTTTTTTAAATTCATAATTTGTATATTTAACGGATTAATTCGTTTTTTATTAATTCATTTAAATTGATTTCCAATAATATTAAAAAAAATCATTTCATATTAGTTCGATGTTTATGTTTTTTTGTTTTATTTATTTGATTCACGTAATATATACCATGTAATGCAGATGATCACATGATCGTCTGCGTGTCGCATGATTGGCTGACAATTCGATCAACTAGTTTGTTGCTCTTTTGTCTGATGTCTGGTCACTATTATACCAACGTTTTATATTCTTATATATATATATATATTTTTTTTATTATTATTATTCCAATGTTTTTTTTATATAATTTATTAAATTAATAAAAAAAATGTAACCTTTTAATTTACAAATTATTACATTTAAATATCTTAAAAATAAGTAAATGCTTTAGAATTGAAATTCAACATTTTTGAAATGTTAATTTAATTAAATATTCTGATGGCACCGATTTTACTCCAAAGACCTACTATAGACATTTTTCTAACGTTGAATTGCTGGAGCAGGTTTCCTGCTTGGACACGGTCTGGGTCTCTCAGTCCAACATCACTCAGAGGAGAGGCAGAGCCGGCCGGTGTCAGCCGGGACATTCTTACCACCTGTTCCCACGGCAACAGCTCCAGAGCATGAGCCAGTTCCCCGTCCCGGAGATCCTACGCATGCCGCTGGAGAATCTGGTGGTTCAGGCTAAAATCCACAGTCCAGACGACAAGGTACCGACCAATCACGTCGCTGCTGGATGTTCTCGTGTTACAACCTTGTCTCTGCAGGCGCAGGACTTCTTATCCCGAGTTCTGGACTGTCCTTCTCCGCCCGCCGTGACAGAAGCTGTTTACAACCTTCAAAATATCGGTGAGTGACGGTGATGATCCAGGTCACACACACACACACACACACACACACACACACACAGGTCCAGGCCTCGTTACAGATGGATGTGGTTCTTGTCGCAGGAGTTCTGGACCGGTCAGAGAACTTGACTCCTCTGGGTCAGCGTGTCGCGGCCATCTCTTGTGACCCGGTGCTCGCCAAAGTCATGGTCCTGGGAACCTTGTTTCGATGTGTTCTGCCCGTACTGTCTGTAGCCGCGTGTCTGACCCGCGAACCCTTTTACAACAGCCTCCAGAACCGACCTCTGGTGGACAAGGTGGGAACTTGAAGACTATGGTCTAAGTTTATTGAATTGTTGAATATAATTGAATGGGTTTTTTTTTTCAGAAAAATGTTTTGTTCTTTTTAAGAATTGACTTAAAATAATTGAAGTTTAATTTTTTATTGAATAATTAAATTGAACATGATTATTATTAGTGATGTAAACACAACGAGTGTTGATGCTTCATAACGGAATAAATTGAATTCAGATTAGATTAATAAAAGAATAGCAGTTAAATAATTAATACAAATGATTATATTTAATCTAAATATAAATGCATTCAATTTCATAATTTTCCGGATCTGGTCAATAATTCCTATAATTCTAAAAATTTTGATTTAATATTTTATGATTCAAAGCAATTTAAAATGTTGTCAATATTATACCAACATTTAATAATTGTTAAACATTTCAATCTTCATTTCAATTATTCAACGAAAACACTTTATTTAAAATGTTAAAATCAACAATCAAATATTCTGATGACACTGATAAACTTCCACAAAAGATAGTTCTTTGTCTTGATGCCGGTTTTACTATTGCAGGCCAAACGGGCTGTGAGTCAGTCCAGCGCCAGCGACTACCTGGTGTTCAGCCGAGTGGTTCTGGGCTGGAGGGAGCTCCAGTACAGGGACGAACGAGAAGAGTTTCTCTCCGGCTTCTGTCTGTCCCGCCAGAGTCTCCGCTTCATCAACGGTCGGTCTGGAAACGTGGAACGAGTCGCCGTGGAGGTTCTGACCGTCTCTGATCCCCCGCAGGTCTCATCTCGCAGTTCAGCGAAAACCTTTCTGAAGCTCAGCTGGTGTCTAAAGGCAGGGAGTGTCAGAACGAGAGCTCGCGCTGCAACCAGTACAGTGACCAGGACGAGCTGCTGAAGGGCGTCCTCCTGGCCGGACTCTATCCAAACCTCATCAAGGTGGGTCGGCTCGCGTTCTAGGAAAGGGTCTCATCCTTGTCCTGTCTTTTCCTTTTCTCCCATCCACCCGTCTCTTTCGTCCACCTTAGTCGTCCGTCTTTTCTTCGTCTCCTCTGTACACCTTTTATCGTCCGTTTCTTCATTCTCATCTTCTGTCTCAACTGTTTCTCCTCCGTCTCTGTCTCTTCAATCTTGCCGTTCTCTTTAGTCTCATCCGCCTCGTCTTTCCTTCTGTCTCTTCAGTCTCGTCCGCCTCGTCTTTCCTTCTGTCTCTTCAGTCTCGTCTGTCATCAGTCTCTTTTGTCTTGTCTGTCTCGTCTGTCTTTTCAGTCTCTTCTGTCCTTCAGTCTCTTCAATCTTGTGTCTCTATTCGGTCCATCAGTCTTGTCTGTCTCTACAGTCTTGTCTGTCTCTTCTGTCTTGTCTGTCTCGTCTGTCCTTCAGTCTTTTTCGTCTTTTCTGTCTCATCTCTCATCTGTCTCTCCAGTCTTGTCTGTCTCGTCCATCTCTACAGTCTTGTCCGTCTCGTCTGTCTCTTTCATCTTTTCTGTCTAATCACTCGCCGTCTCTTTCGTTTTGTCCGTCTCTTCCCACTTCTGTCTCATGTTTACCTGTGTCCTTCCATCTTCTGCATCCATCCGTCGGTTCAACAGTTAGTTTGTCCTTCAGTCTCGTCTGTCGTAGCTTGACTGACGTTCAGCAAACATTTCAGGTGAAAAAAGGATTGGTGACCAAATATGGACGCTTCCGACCGAACGCGACTGTGTTACGGACCAAAAGTGGACCCGTGCATATGCATCGCGCGACCATCAACAGGTTTGTTCAAACTGCTCGTTTTTTTTAGTGACGGTTTCTAAAGTTGACTTGCATCTCAGGGACCAGCGGAATCTGCCGACCCCTTTGTTGACCTTCTACAATGCGGTCAAGTCCAACAACGTGGTCTTCGTCAGGGACTCGTCCACCGTCAACCCGCTCGCCCTCTTGCTGCTCACAGACTGCGACACGTTGGAGTCAGGTAGGAGGTCCTGGTCTCACTGTCGGGGGGCTCTTCAGGTGCCTTGATGTTGTTTCTCCTCTGCTGCAGTGTCGGGGGACCACGTCAACGTCTCGCTTAAAGGCAACCCTCTGGTGCGCTTCAAGCTGTCGCCGGAGACCTGGGACCTGCTGCGGGAGACCCGGAATTCCATCCAAATCATGCTCTATCGCAACCTGGACAGTCCGAGCAACGTCACGACACACTCTTACCAGGACAGAAGGCTGATCTCGTTGCTGGTCAAGCTGCTCAACGAAAACAATGCAGTAGCGCGTGCAACGCAACAAGGCGACGCCGACACAGACTCCGACAGTGAGGTGGACTGAAGATGAGGATGGTGGGACACTGAAGAGTGATCTCTCGATGGCCACTATGCCAGAACGGACCACTGGCTTCAGTTTGAGACGTTCTATCTATATATCTTATCATCTGCAGCCGTCTCTTCTCGTTACCGTGGTTACCATGGTTATTGACACGTGGGTCGGAGGGGCTCGGTTCAACCCGTGAGAGACGTTTTCCTGAGACACTCAAAGATGGATGTTTTCGGACCTTTGAGTAAGGAATGTTGAGCTGAATCTCCTCGGCCAATAATGGTCAAAATCAAATTTGTTTTCTGAAGTAAACCATCCATCTGCTATCCACTCGGATGTTAATGAAGACGTTTATTCTGCCGTCATGGAAATAAAGTTTGATTTAAGTTATGAATCCTACCCGGGTCCATCCATTTGTTCACTTTGTCAGATTTAAGACACACTTCAATTAACACAGTTGAGATTTATATAATACATGATTACAGAATTATTAATTTAAAATAAAAGAAATGGCTTTAATCAAAACATTTTATTTGATTGAAGTAATTTTGTGTTTGTCTAAACGACACAAACGCACAGATCACAAGCTCCAGATCGTGTTGTAACATAATTTTCCTAAGTTTAGAGATTTTTTTCAGTTGAAGGAAACGGTTTCTGGTCAGTTTTCTGCAGAGTTGAAACACAACACCCAGGTTTCTCAGGCTCAGTTTTACAGACTGGTTTGATTGTAAGTTTTGTGTTTATAGAAAAATATATTTTCACTTCAATAAAAGTCAGAAGTTCTATCACTTTAACCAAAAAAAACTTGAGTAAGTCGTTCAACTTCAATCTAGAAAAAACACTTGAATGTCTCTTGGTTGGAGAAATTATTTTCGTCGAAACCTTTTTTTTTTAATGTTGGTCGTCACCTGCTTGTCTTGCATACATTTTTCAATGACACTATCTGTATTTTTGTATTTCCACCCAGTAATTTGGCCCAAATGTTTCTTTTAAATGTCCGATTTGTGTTGAAAATCTTTCTTTATTAAACGCTACATGAAAATGTGTTTCGTTCTTCAGGAGAAATCCTTCATGAACTTCAAATGGAAGCAGGAAATCCGTCTCAGTATCTCCTCCATGGTGTCTCCCGTGGTCATGATGCAGAATCTGTGTGAAAGCGTTCATGACTGACGATATCTTTTGCGTGTCATTCGTGGACCTACCTGATGTGTGTGGTTCCATCCTTCTGCCCGTACTGGCAGCCCGGTCCAGTCAGCAGAGCGGCCTCCTCCAGTAGCCGGACACAGTAGAAGGAGTCTGGTTTCATCCCCTCCTCCTAGAACCGCCAACTTCTGTCAGATATTTCAGAGGAACGTTTGGACACCGTCTGACCTGACCTTGGCTTTCTGAACCGCTTTGGGTGGAAGGTTGAGTCTCGGGAACACGAAGGCTCCTCCCTCCACCGGTTGGCAGCTGAAACCCGGCAGAGTGTTCAGAACCTCCTCGACTCTCCTCGCGTTGCGTCGCATCGTGGCCCGGATGTGTTCGGTCTCCTGCGAAGAGCAGACGGGACGTTTCAAGAAGTCCCTTCCCAACGTCGTTTCAGTCGCACTCGAACCTTGTTGTAGAGCCGGTACGAGGCGTCTCCTGGTTGTGGAGGGTTGACCATCATGTCCAGAGCCATCTGGCCGGTGACCGGTGCACAGCTGTCTTTGGAAAACAGGTTGAAGACGTACTTCATGACAGCCGAGTCCACGTTGGTGAACTCCACGTACCCGCCTCGCAGACCACACCTGGTGAAAGATGAGATTGTTGGTCACATTTCAAGGCCGGCTGACACTTCAGGAAACGTACTCTCCCATGAAGCCTTTGGAGGCCGAGTGGAAGGAGGTCAGCTCCAGAGTGTCCGACAGAGGCGGACCCATCTCAGCCAGAACCTTCTTATAGGACAGAAACTGCGACTTGTCCCCATGAACACAGTCCTGGTAGACCTGGTGAGGACGGATCAATCACTAACTTAAAGGACTGTGTGAACAAATCATTAATACCTCGTCAGCGAGAAGGAAAAGCTTCTTGTCCGAGGCGAACTGGATCACGTCCTGCATGGAACTCCTGCTCTGTACATGACCTGCGACCCACAAGATATTAAATTTTAAAAACGGAGAGTTAATCTCAGACAGGTTTGACTTTGGTACCGGTTGGGTTTCCTGGGTTGATGATGTACAGAGCCACGGGGTTGCAGAGTTCTCTGGCCGACTCGAAAGCCTGGTTCAGCTCGTCCACCTGCACCTTCCATCCCTGCTCCTCGTCCAGGTAGTACGGCACTGGCACGCCTCCTAGCTCGGCGACTGACGAGATGGACACGTTGTAGCAAGGCACCGGGACCAGCACCCCTGATTTGGGTGACGCCTGGTTACGGATCAAGAGCTTAAGAACGTTCTGCAGGGGAGGTAGAACGTGAGCGTTGTCCCTCATCATGACCTAAGAGTGTGAGTCCTTGTTTACCGACAGGCTCCACTGGGAACCGGGGCTGATGTAGATGTTCTCGACTGACGACGGGACGCCTCCGTCTCTTCTGGATATGAACTCAGCCAGACCCTGGACTATCTCTGAAATCCCCTTTGTAGCTGTGTAAGATCCTGGAAGACAGAGGAATACTTTTGCACCAGGTTTCAACAGTGAACTCCCATGACGCGTTTTCCATACACTACACTTCTTAGTAGCGGTTGATCGGTCGCTACAATACTATATTTAAAGCGTGTTCAGGAACCATCAGTAGATTCTGATCCACAGACCTCAGAGCCCAAGCTTGGGTGTAAGTACGGATCAGATCACTGATGGAAGATCTGACCATGAATAGATCTGAAAGTAAGAACCAGAATTTAGAAATTGATCCTGAAAGAAACTGGCAGCCAGTGAAGAGTTTTAAGGATCGGGGGAAAATGCGAGTTCTTCTACTAGAGCGAGTCAGAGTGTGCAAAGTTTTGTATGAACTGCAGGCTAAACAGCTCCTTCTTGTTAAGACATGAAAATAAACGGTTAAAATAGTCTAAACGACACAAATGCACGGATTACAAGCTCCAGATCATGTTGTGACATAATTTTCCTAAGTTTAGAGATTTTTGGAAACAGTTTGTGGTCAGTTTTCTACATGTCTTTGTCAAACACAACACCCAGGTTTCTCAGGCTCAGTTTTACAGACTGGTCTAAGTCACCCAAGTACTGACTTAACCCTGGAACCTTATCATCAGGAGCAATAACCAGAGTCTGAGTTTTGTCCACATTTAGCTGCTAAGTGTTTTCAGTCAGCGATTGTTTGATTTCTAGCAAACAACTGACTAAGCTGTTCATCCTCTGGGGCTCAGTTGGATAAGATGAGCAGTAGAGCTGGATATCATCAGCAAAAATGTGGTAGAAATTTTTCTGAAAATGTTTTTAGATTTCTTGTGGATAGTCTATGAACAATCTTGACTCACCCACACTCCCTCCATCACAACACGCCAGAAGCGTCTTAGCTCGTCGTCGGACGTCCACCGGCAGTTTGTCGCTGTGGATGAGTTGAGGGTAAAGACAAGCGGCCAGAACCTGCCGGTCCAGAACGCACACATCACACTGACTTCATGACATCCAGCGTGGGTTGGACATTACCTGCCTGACGAAGGTGATGGGCTTCACACCGGCCCTGTGAGGATCCCCCCAGGAGACGTCGATCAGCTCCTTGTACGGCAGTTTACCCTTGTTGGACAGTCAGAGTTGGTTATAAATCCCGACCCTCATCCATCCAAATGTGTTCTAGGATTCACCTCGTGAAGCATTTCGTGGACGTGAGCGACTCTATTCAACAGCACCCGGATCTCCAGCTCCCTCATCAACCTCACGTTGGGGTTGATCTCTCTTCGCGCCGACATATTTGCTGCCAATCTGCAGAGCATCTGAGCGGTCGTGCGGAGAGTTTCGTCTAATATCCACACATGGACGGGTACACGAGCCAAATGGAGTAATTGTTGATCAATTAACAGGGTTTTAAGAGGCTGGTTATATAACAACCCGTTGGACTTACATTTTAACTGCAAGTAAAAAGAGGACATTATCTTTTTATAAGTTTAACACATTTGGTTAGCAAGGTCAAGCTTATAGAGGCGTGCTGCAGGACCTTTGATCCCATCTGGAGCTGTCAGTGTAATACTCTATCTTATCACACAACTTTGTCTGAAGCCGGTATCAGGGGTCTCCTGGTTTTTAGAAATGTCTTTTTTTTCGCTGGTGCATCTGCCCTTATGTTTGCATGTTAGTCTGTTGATTCGTGTGTCCAGATGTCTGCTGTTCAGTCTTTCCATCTTCTGGTACAGAGATGATTTCAAGACACATACTCTCCAATGATGGTTATGGAACCCGAGTGGATGCAGGCGAGTTCCTGGGTGTCTTAAACACCTATCTCAAGCAGAACCTACGACAGTCCTGGTAGACCTGCTTCAGTCACTGACTTGATAACTGGTCGAGAGATGATTAACTGATGGCTACAGGGAAGAGCGGATCAGTTGACTTATGCAGATGTCTATCCTTGTCCTTGTAGGAACCTAGACTTGCTGGCATCATCTACAGATTGTTTTGTATCTCTCAGTGTGAGTGTAGGCTTGACTCAGTGATTATTTAAATATGAATCAAATATGAAAGATTATCAGTTAATCAAGTGATTATTTGAAATGTGTGTTAAACCCCAGCTCAGGCTCTGAGGTCTGTGGATCAGAATCTACTGATGGTTCCACGCACACGGTTCAGGACCAGAGGAGAGAAATCTTTCCAGGCTGTTGCTCCTAAACTTTGGAAAGATCTTCCTCTCTCTTTGCGCTTGATGATCTACTGACTCCTTTAAGAAACATCTTAAGACGTTTTTATTTGTTCAGGCTTTCCCTTGATTTTCTGGAACTCCTGTTGTGTTCTCAGTTTTATCTTGACCTTTAAAGTATATACTTTATTGAGTATTGTTTTGATTGTTTAAGCGCTTTGTCACCCTGGTCTGGAAAAGCGCTATACAAATAAAAATTACTTACTTACTCACTTAAATCTAGATAATCCATTTCCTTAAAGTTGTCATATCCTTACATTACACAAACTCAGCTGGATATATAGCTTTATTATTCAGACAGTGTGAAGATCTTTAAGGAATAAACTCATGTTAATACGAAGTAAATACACTTTATTACACGTTTTCTTTTACAATTAGAATGTAAGAAGGAATATGTTATCATTACATACTGTGAAGACTTTAAAAAGTGTTACTTGTTAACATAAATGAAAAGAAGAAAAAAAAGAGTTCACAGTCTGAATGTCATCATCCATGATGGACAGTGGGTTTGTCGAGTGATCTCCTCTCTTGACACGTCCAGCTTCCAGCCTCCAGCCACCACCGCCACTCAAGGAATGGAAACATACAGTGCGATCACGTGACTGAACTCGTTGCGTGGTAGATAGTATGGCCGCAGCCAACAGTTCCAAAATCCTGACAACACAAGACCTTCTTCACAGTAGCATGTCCCAGGGGCTACACCAGCGTTTATGACCGGACCCCCCTCTCACGGCAGGTCCACGTTTAGCGTCCGGACTCTCTGAGAAGATCCACGAGCTCCTCTCTCGGTAGATCCACCGGTTGTTGAGGGCAGACGGCGCGTCGATCTTGTTTGTCAGCGAGTTCACGTTCGTGGGCATCGATGATCCTGTTCATCTGCTTGGCCTTTACTCTCTTTCCGGCTGTACATCCACGATAGCGGCGCAGAAGTTCCTTCGGGATGTCGTGACGAACTCCAGCCCCTGCCATTGGCTTCAGTGACAGCAGGTCCTCCCTGGAGTAGAAACGACGTGTATCTCCAAGTTTAAAATTCTCCATCGAGTCAAATTATTAATTTAAACCTAGAAAAGTAAAAGATCGTCGCTGTGGAGCAACTGGAGAGGCTTCTGTTCTCTTAAAGTGCCTTTGATGACTAGAGTATTTTTTTTAAACTTTGACACGTATTTTGTAAATAAAATGTTTGTAAATAAAATGTTTGTAAATAAAATAACAATCCTGCAATAACATTCAGAAGGCGACTGTAGTAACTTTCAGGGAATAAAGCGTTTAATGTTAGATACAAATAAAATAATGATAACGTGAATAAAGTGAATTATTAAAATATTTGTCGAATATGTGATGCATATTGATCAATATCGTTTTAAAAAAAAACACAATTTCGACGTTTTAACAACAATAAAATATATATATATTTTTAAATGATTACTGGAGTCATCAGCGAGCGGATTGTGGGTAATGTAGTCCGGCGTCAGACACGTGGTACAAGCAGGAAAACATGGCGGGCATGGAGCTGCTGTCGGACCAGGGCTATCGCCAAGATGGAAGGAAAGCGACCGAACTGCGGAAGGTCCAGGCTCGGATGGGAGTGTTCGCCCAGGCGGACGGTTCTGCGTACCTGGAGCAGGGGAACACCAAAGTCCTGGCTGTGGTCTACGGTCCGCACGAAGTAAGTGTTAGAAATATATTTAGAAATAACTTCTATAAATCTTAAGTGCGGCAAATAAATAATATTTATTTATTTAAAAAAATAAAGTTTTTCACTTTATTTTTGACGTCAATTTCGGGCTTTGTTAGTGTATGAGTTTGGTCAAGTCAAGCCTACAAAATAAAAGTTTTCGTCATTTTTTATTTTTGTATTTGGTTGGTTTATTGGTTGTTGTTCTAAATCTGAAAGTATTGTCTTCAACATAAGGCGGAAGGTTTTGCCCTAAACTACAAGTGTCAAACTCTTACTGGCTCAGGGGCCAAACTCATTTTATGTGGCCTGTCAGATTTTTGGCTCAAATGAAAACAGATGAATGTTCACGTTTTTTGTGATTAAGATAAGAACATTAAATGTTGAATTAAAATGAAAACCTCTAGGATTGGAAAATATCACAATAAGACTCTCACTTCCTTTCACAGACACTTTGGTGAATATACACATTTTTCAGCCCATGAAACAGTTTTTCCCCTCGCCTGATTGAGTTTGACACCCCTGTCTTAAAGTACAAACAAAGTCAATCTTGTTTTTATTTATTAGTTTTAATTAAAACTGTAATTTAGGTCTGAGGGCACTTTTTAGGCGTTCAAATAATATAAATTCAGTGTTGCGCAATCTTCAAGTGTAAATAACAAACCTCCTTTAAACATTTGTCTCATTAAAGTGCAAATAATTTACAAAACCCCCAAATATATTACATTCAAACGGTGCTGAGCATCTTCAAATATTATGACAATTCGAAATGTTTGTTTTACAAATGTGTAAATAAGAAAATCCTATACATTTAAACTGGTAAAACACATTTTATAAAACATACAGTGCACATGTTAAAAATAATAACAAAAACTATAATAAATTAAAAAAAAACATAATGCAGAAAGACACATTAGTATGTGTACAAACCATACAACGTACAACTATTGCAACAGTTTGTTTTCATGTCTTAACAAGAAGGATCTGTCTCGCCTGCAGTTAATACAAAACTCTGCAGCGAGAATTCTGACCCGCTCTAGTAGAAGAACTCACATCTCTCTGATCCTTAAAATCTGGCTGCCAGTTTCTTTCAGGATCAACTTTAAAATTCTGGTTCTTACTTTCAGAGCTAATTATGGTCAGGCTCCTCCTTACATCAGTGATCTGATCCAGCCTTACACCCCAGCTCAGGCTCTGAGGTCTGTGGATCAGAATCTACTGATGGTTCCTCGCACACGGCTCAGGACCAGAGGAGAGAAATCCTTCCAAGCTTTTGCTCCTAAGCTTTGGAACGATCTCCCTCTCTCTTTGCGCTTCATGGAGTCTACTGACTCCTTTAAGAAACATCTTAAGACATTTTTATTTGTTAAGGCTTTTCCTTGATTTTCTGGAACTCCTGTTGTGTTATCAGTTTTATCTTGATCTTTAAAGTATATACTTTATTGAGTTTTGTTTTGATTGTTTAAGCGCTTTGTGAACATGGTCTGGAAAAGCGCTATATAAATAAAAATTACTTACTTACTTACAAACGTAGAGGCAACAGAATTTACTTTTAAAGATGTTGACTGCAGTGTATCACTCACAGTAATATGAGTGAATGAACGTTAAGAAAACACAACCCAAGCAATGGCCGTTGTCTCTGTCCCTGTAGATGCGCGGCTCTCGCAGCAGGACCCTCCACGACCGCGCCGTCATCAACTGCCAGTACAGCATGGCCACGTTCAGCACGTCGGAGCGGAAGCGAAGACCGCACGGAGATCGCAAGTCCACCGAGATGACCCTCCACCTGAAGCAGACGTTCGAAGCCGCCGTGATGACGCAGCTGTACCCGCGCTCGCAGATAGACATCTACGTGAAGGTAGAACCTGAACTTCAAAACTATTTTATTTTGATTCTCATTTGTTTGTTTTTCTGTCTCGACAGATCCTTCAGTCAGACGGCGGGAACTACAGCGTGTGCGTGAACGCCGCCACCCTGGCGGTGATCGACGCCGGCATCCCGATGCGGGACTACGTGTGCGCCTGCACGGTGGGCTTCGTGGACGAGACCCCTCTGGCCGACCTGTCGTACATCGAGGAGAGCGGCGGCGTGAGCTCGCTGGCTCTGGCTCTGCTGCCCCGCGGCGGACAGATCGCTCTGCTGCAGATGGACGCCCGGCTGCACCAGGATCACCTGGAGACTCTGATCGAAGCCGCCATGACGGCGTGCAAAGGCGTCAGCAAGGTGCTGGATCAGGTGGTGCGGCAACACCTGCAGGAGGTCTCGGTGCTGACGGGGGAGTGACGACGGAAACCAGTTTTTTTCTTTTGTACACATTACTGTTTGATATATTTAGTTATGTATGTGTATAACAAATACACATTTCAGAAATGTTACATTTTTGTGGAATTCGTAATAAATGGCGACAAAGCCTTTGACAGATTTTGTTGCTAGTCGGGACTTCATTACGATATTTGTCGTCTGTTCTTTTGTGTCGTTTTATTTTCATGTAAATAGAAGTGAGTGAAGGTAAACGTTTCCACGTTTGAAAGGAGACAAGAAACTAAGCTAGACCAGTAAAAAAGAATCCTAACAAAGTTTGAATGGTTTGTATTTTCACCGCCACAATGAAACCAAATGCATGAAAACATGGATTCACTCTATATTTGCATCTGTGTTGTGGGTTTTTTTTAAGGCCAAATAATGATCTTTGATCTATGTTCTTTATCTTTATCTTTAGACTTAGATTGGATCATCTTGTTCTTTCTCTTTATGTTCTGGTTCTTATTTTATTGTGATTTATTTTTTATGAAAAATTGCTGTATTTTCTGTGGCTATTGGGAAAAAAACAATTTCCCGAAGGAGACCTCCTGAGGGATCAATAAAGTTTTACCTTAACTTACTTACCTTAATGTCTTTCAACAAAAGTGTACCAATCTCACAGAGAAATTACTGAATTACTAAAAAATTAAAGCCATTTTTATACTACTATTAAAGAAAATAACTTGATGTTTCAATAGTTGCATTTATTCGTAAGTAAAATTATATGAATTAATTGATTCAATTAAATCAAAAGGTGGGAGGAACCGGATGTTGGTCCGGTGCATTTTTTTGTCCGGGTAGTAATAATGGAACCAGGAAGTAGTGGTCTGTGAATGAACATAACTCTTCGGCTTCTAAAATCTGGCATTGGTTGCAACTTGCAAGGTAGTACGTGATCGTTCGCATAATAAAACATATTTTTGATTCATGTAAATTCGTAAATTACATACATGTTGACCACGTCTGGTGAAGCTAACTCGTTAGCATCTGCTAACACTGTCAGTGTTGGGAGTCAACACTGTTGACAGCAGGTGGATAAAACGCTATTTCCGCTCTTGTTTGCACGGTGTGATTGTTTGCTGAAGGAAAATCAACGTATTTAAAGAAACTACTTATGTTCATTTAGTGACAAACACGATCACTAACTACTTGAATTGTCTCCTCAGGTTCCAAGAAGAAGCACATTGCAGCACAATGGGACTTCTCTCGGATCCAAACCGAAGACTCGCCCTGATCGGGCTTCTTACTCGACTCAATGCGCCGATATGGTGAGTTTATCAACATATTTCATAATACATTTGCAAGTATTTGATAGTGGTCATCAATGAAAACACAATTTATTTGCTCATCTTCATTTATTCCTCCAGTGTTGTTTGCTACATGGCGGGTATCCGTTGGTTCATGGGTTTGGCGTTCTATTTGTAGTATTGTCGAGTACTTGACTCTGGTGTTGCAGAATTTACAGACCCCATGACTCTTGACGAAGTCGGAACCAAAATACGTCCGAACACCAGCTTTAAAAACTGATGCAGTCAACTGTATCCTCTAGTCCTCAGTCATAGCCAGGATCTCACAGGATTTAATTTTTCCGTGAGCTGCAGAGTTCGAGGTTCTGGTGGCCGGAAAGATTTGCTCATCTTCATTTATTCCTCCAGTGTTGTTTGCTACATGGCGGGTATCTGCTGGTTCATGGGTTTGGCGTTCGAACCCTTCACCCTGCGGACGTACATGTCGGAGAACGCCATGGGGTCGACGATGGTCGAGGAGAGATTCCCGGCGGGAGAGCGAGCGCTCGCCACGGGCAGAGAGTTCGCGGCACACAAGAGGAAAGCTGGGTAAGTTGAGTTGACGATTATTTCTGAATGTTGAATATTTAAAGGACCACTGGTGTCGTTGCAGAGGGATGCCGGTCGACTGGTTGGTGAAGACCATGCAGGCTCGAGGGCTCGAGGTTTATACGCAGGGTTTTTCTCGCACGCTTCCCTTCCCCGATGAAAACAAAGAGAGATATGTGGGTTCCTTCATGGGTGATTATCGTTTGTGTTTTTCGCACAATCGCTCATCCTTCTTCCTCGTTCGTGTCAGATGGTGAAAGGAACGAATGTTTACGGAATTCTCCGAGCACCGAGAGCTCCGAGGACTGAAGCGCTGGTGCTGAGCGCTCCGTGCAGTGAAGGCGATGACAACAACCAGGCTGTGGGGCTGCTGCTTGGTTTGGCTCAGTACTTTAGAGGTGAGTTCATGGAACGTTTAGAAAGAATCTAACTTTTTGGTGTCCGCCGGGGGTGTGAATTGGCAAGAATATGGTGATTTGATGCGTATCACGATACAGGAGCAACAATACAATATCTTCTGATACTGTAGTAACAAGCATATATTTGTAGTATTGTCCAGTACTTGACTTTGGTGTTGCAGAATTTACAGACCACATGACTCTTGACGAAGTCGTAACCGATTTTATTTGTTTTCAAACCAAAATATGTCCAAACATCAGCTTTAAAAGCTGCTGGAGTCGACTGTATCCTCTCGTCCTTAGTTATAGCCGGGATCTCACAGGATTTAATTTTTCCTTGAGTTCAGGAGTTCGAGGTTCTGGTGGCCGGAAAGTTAAATTGCAACACAAAAATAAACAAAAGCTATATATGTTTGCATGTTAATTGTTATTAAAAAAATGGAATTATTTTATTTTTAAAACACTCTATTGAAATGTCAACCAGAATAGAACTAGCGTGAAAAACTAAATATGATTTGAACCAAGAACAAAATAAATACAGTGGTGTTGAATATTGATACATTATCATTATTAAAAAAATAAATATTGCGATACATTGGTGTATCAATATTTTCTAACACCCCTAATAGACGGGCATCATGGGAGTTCGCTGTTTGTAGGCACTATAAGTAAGACTGCGGTGAATGGATATGCCGGGAGACTACTGTAGTTTTACATGTGTGGTGACGTCCGTGTCCACCAGAGGGCTCCCTAGAGTTACAAATAGCATGAAAAGTGCAGTCATGATATTTCTGTTTATTAAGTGAAGATTTTCAGCGCTAATTTAAAAAAAAAACGCCCCAAAAAAGTATTATTTGCATGTAAAATACAAATCTTCTTTTAAATGCACATTTATTAAAATATAAACTGTAAAAAAAACATGATAAAAATAAATTGTTGCAGTATTTTCTTACTCTCCTTGTAACTGCTGTGAAGCTTCTGATCCGTACCTGCTCTGGTCCTCACAGGTCAGGTGTTTTGGGCCAAAGATATCATCTTCCTCGTCAACGAGCACGATTTGATCGGGATGCAGGCCTGGCTGGAAGGATACCATCACACCAACACCACAGGTGCTCACACTGCTGATCCCTCCCTTCATGCATGACTTCTGTCGTGCAACCCTTTTGTTTTAGGGTCAGTGATCAAATCAGCTGCAAACACCTTTTTAAATCTAGTTTAACGTTCAATAAGAACAAGTGACGAATCATTAATCATCATTTATCTTAAGATGCGTAAAAGTAATACAACTATATAAGAGAATAGAATCAAAAATTAGATTATCTATCATCCATGCCTGTATCAGATTGTTTGGAGTGGAAAATATAAATTAGTTTCTGGATTAAAGCCTCAGAAAATGGGTTTTCTATTAATTCAAGGAAAAGATTATCCACTTAAAAAACTCTTTAAAATGGGAATAATCTTAAAATCGTCGCCCCTTTGACACCCGTGTTTTAGGAGGATATTTAACTAAACACCCAACAATTGTTTTGATCTTTCAACTCCCTCAGTTTTATTTAAATAGATATAATATCTGAGTTTTGTAAAGAAATAAAGTTTAAATACATTTTTGTTTTCATTTTTTTAATTTCATGGTTAGACTTAAATGACAGGTATAATCAAAACTAAGATGATTAATTTAAACTGTATAAAAGTATTTACCATAACAAACTTTACCTCATTCCGTTTATATACTGACTTACAGTCCACTTATTAAAAATAATAACACAAAAAAAGAAGAATAATAACAACAATAATTGAATGATAATTAATTGTAATGATGATGGAAAAATATGACATAGAATCATAAAATAAATGTACAAAATTGAATTAATTTTAAAAACGAATTAAACTTTTTAAAATTAAATAGTTGTTGTATGACGCAAATGTTGAGACAGTACTCCCTCTAGCAGATTCGTGAGTGTATTTACAAACTCTAGAATTCAACCAGAGACCTGAAAAAAAAAGCCAAACAAGTAAAATGGAAAGAAAAATGATTTAATCATTTTATTCTGTAACGACCACCACAATAATTCCTATGTACGTCTGAAGTGTCGATGCTAATTCTTAAATAGTTTTTTCTGTCTGTGAAGAAGTTCGGACTTTTTGTGTCGATACAGGAGCTTTTATTTTGAAGTTCTCAGTGAGATAACTCTTGGCTTGATGTCTCGGTTCATATTTGGCCCCCCGGTGGTTTTCACTCAATCATTTGATTGCCCTTTTTTTTTTTTTTTTAAAAAGAAAAAGTTTAGACACTTCCTGCCTCAAATACTATAAATAAATATTTGTATCTCACTCCCTCTCAGTGAACTAATAATTGCTGCTTTTTGGGTTAACCAACTTTTTACTTTTAACCTTCTTCTGCTTTTTAAATCTGTCTGAATGATTTTAATCCTGTGATCATCTGCCTCATAACTAGTCCATTAACCTTCTGTGTTACTAAGCGAGTCACAAGTCTAATCCTGACCCCCCCCCCAATCTGCCCCCCCCTCCTCAGGCATGAAGTGGACCCCGCTCCAGGGCCGCGGCGGTTCCATCCAGGCCGCCTTGTCCCTGGAGCTCAGCAGCGACGTCATCACCAGCCTGGACGTGGTCCTGGAAGGCTTGAACGGTCAACTGCCCAACCTGGACCTGACCAACCTCTTCTACGCCTTCTGCCAGAAGATCGGGGTCCTCTGCACCATCCAGGGGAAGGTAAGGGGGGAACCAGACCCCGAGCAATCCATCCAGACAGGATCCACCTTACACTGGTTCTGGTGCAGCTGCAGAGGAACGACTGGGACAGCGTGTCGGGCTACAGTCACGCCGCTCAGACCATGATGCTGATGGTGATGAAGCAGGCGAGCGGGCGACCTTGGGGCGACCACGGCCTCTTCCTGCGCTACCACATCGAGGCCGCCACCATCAAGGGAGTCAACAGTTTCCGCCAGTACAAGACGGACGTCACGACGGTCGGAAGGTAACGGGTTTTAAAAAAAAAAAAAAAAAATCCCGCTATCGTTGATATCTGGGATCTTCTACTCCAGGCTGCTGGAAGGAATGTTCCGGAAGCTGAACAACCTCCTGGAGCGACTGCATCAGTCCTACTTCTTCTACCTGATGCCGTCGCTGTCGCACTTCGTCTCCATCGGATACTACATGCCGGCGTTCGGGTTGCTGGCCGTCATCCTGCTGCTGCGTGTATCCTTTTTATTTCACCGTCAAGAATCTGAGGCCATGGTTCTCAGTCTTTAACCGAAGCTTCCTGAGTTGCTTTAAAGCTGAAGATTATAGGAGATAAATATGGAAGTAAATCAGTGTCATTAGAATGTTTTAGTTAAGTTATTCAAAAATTGTTTAATTACTTAACGAAATGTTGTTGTTTTTTTTAACTCTTGTGGTATCTCTGGGTCAAGGTGACCCGGAGTCCTCAAACCAAAGGTATCCCATGAGCCGACACACGAGTTAAGCGTCAAACTATATTTGAAATAATTCACTAATTTCTATACTGAAAGGTTCATTAGTTGTTTTGTTTTTTTTAAAGGAATTATTCTTTTTTTTGCACATAGAGTTTGATATTTTTATTCCAATTATTCAAAAATATATTTTATAAAGTCAATATTTTTAAAGTTGTAGCCTTTTTAATTCCATATAAAAATGTTGGTACAACAGAGTCAGCAGACGTTACCAAAGCAGCTCCGAGCTACAACAGTCACATTAACTAAGATTTCTTTACATTTAAAAGGCTAGAAAAAATTGTAATAAATCTTTTTCAAAATTTTTTTTAATTTTTAAATAACAAACGCTATGTGTTTTTTTTTTGTTTTTTTTTTAAATCATTAATATGGAAAAGTTCCAACTTAATTATTTATTAAGTCAAATGCAACCTTTTAATAAAAAAAAAATAGATTGTTGAATAGAATTGTTTAAAAAAAAAAAAAAAAAGGGGTTTCAACTGAACAAATATGAATAAGTGATGTGTATATAGTATATATATATATTAATATTAATATATTTATATTTACAATAAATAGTTGGAAGGCACTGGTAAATGTCGCTACAATTAGTTAATAAAATACTGATTCCGTTACCAGATGAAACCGCGATATCAGCAATACTTTGATTCCAAACTGTCTGATTGAACCCTAACCTTGGATCCAGGCGTTGGACTTGTGGGTCCAACTGTCCACTCCGGCCCTCAAGAAAGAAGACGGCGGCGCCGATGACGACGTGGACCAGGTTTGGATCACGTGACCTAAAAAATACCGTCAAGTCCCGTCACCGATCGAAACCATCTTTTCTCTGCTGCAGTCCAGCCCGGGCGTCCTGTCCGTGCTGACCCCTCTGGTCATCAGCCACCTGACCGGCGTGGCCCTCTACGTGCTGCCCATCCACTTCCAGGAGATGGCGGTGGAACACTTCCCGGTGTCTGAGACGGAGGCGGTGGTTCTGACGGCGATCGCGGTCTACACGGCGGGCCTGGCTCTGCCTCACAACACGCACAGGTGTGGACCCCGAAGGTTTCGCTTTCCTTCTGACCCTTAACGACCCTTCGTTAGGTTCCTGGCGGGCGAGGGGACGGAGCAGGGCTGGAGGGTCCTGAAGCTGGTGGCGGTCCTGTACCTGGCGGTTCTCCTGGGCTGCACCGCGCTCATCAACTTCTCCCTGGGCTTCATCCTGGCCGTCAGCCTGGTGCCGGCGGCCGCCTTCGTCACGCCACACGTCCCCAAGTAACACGCCTCCGTCACGCATGTTCCCGACACACGGTCTAAGGTGGTCTCTCTCCTCCTCCTCAGGGCACTGTCCGCCTTCGTCCTGGTGGTCCTCAGTCCCGCCTTCACGCTGCTCTTCTGCGTCTTCATCTTCCAAGAGCTGCTGGAGTCGCCGGTCAGCTTCCAGGACGGATGGATGCTCTACCTGTCGGTCATCTCTCAGGGCATCCTGGACCACGAGCTGTACGGGTCCCTGGTCTACCCGCTGGTCTCTCTGCTGGTCTACCCCTGCTGGCTGCTCTTCTGGAACATCCTCTTCTGGAAGTAGAACTGACTCCGTTTTAGAAGTTTAACAGACTTTTTGACCTCTGCATGTCCTTGAAGAAGAAACGATTGTTGGGTTTGAATGTTGACTTTTTTTTTTTTTAATATTTATTTATAATAAAGTTTATTATACACAGTTGTGAACCTTTTTCATTCAAGTTTAAAGCAACATTGAAAATACAGAGAATGTTACATTAGTAGTGAAGTTAAAAACAAGAGCAGAGTGGGTTGTTCAAGTGTGAAGAAAACCCAAGTACTTTCTGAGCTGTAGTACTTTCACTCGATTACTTTTGTATCCAAGTACTTTCTGTATCTGAGTACTTGGTACTCTAGTACTTTCTCTTGATTACTTATGTATCCGAGTTCTTTATATACTTCATTACTTTCTGTACACAAGTTCCTTTTGTACTTGAGTACTTTCACTTGATTACTAATGTATCTTAGTTATTTCTGTACTTGAGTACTTTCACTTGCTCACTAATGTATCAGAGCCCTTTCTGTACTTTCAATTGAGTACTTTGTATCCAACTCCCCCTGTACTGCAAGTTATTTCTGTACTCGAGTACTGTCCCTTTATTATTTGGTATCCTTGTACTTTCTGTTCCTGAGTACTTTCACTCTATTTATTATATATCAGAGTTCTTTTAGTACTTGAGTACTTTCACTTGATTACTAATGTATCCGAGATCTTATTGTATTCTAGTATTTTGCCATGATTACTTTTGTATCGCAGTACTTTCTGTCATTGAGTACTTTCACTCAATTACTTTTGTGTCCCAGTACTTTCTGTACTTGAATACTTCCACTCAATTACTTATGTGTCGAAGTACTTTCTGTACTGGAGTAATTTTAATAAATTACTTTTGTATCCTAGTACTTGCTGTACTTGAGTACTTTCACTCAATTACTTTTGTGTCTCAGTACTTTCTGTACTTGAGTACTTTCACTCAATTACTAATGTGTTTAAGTACTTTCTGTACTGGAGTACTTTCACTTGATTACTTTTGTATCCCAGTACTTTCTGTTCTTGAGTACTTTCACTCAATTACTTATGTGTCTAAGTAATTTCTGTACTGGAGTACTTTCACTTGATTACTTTTTTATCCCAGTAGTTTCTGTACTCAAGTACTTTCACTCATTTACTTATGTTTCTATGTACTTTCTGTACTTGAATACTTCCACTCAATTACTTATGTGTCTAAGTAATTTCTGTACTGGAGTACTTTCACTTGATTACTTTTTTATCCCAGTAGTTTCTGTACTCAAGTACTTTCACTCATTTACTTATGTTTCTATGTACTTTCTGTACTTGAATACTTCCACTCAATTACTTATGTGTCTAAGTACTTTCTGTACTGGAGTAATTTCAATAGATTGCTTTTGTATCTAAGTACTTTCTGTACTTGAGTACTTTCACTCAATTACTTTTGTGTCCCAGTACTTTCTGTACTAGGTCTTCCACTTGAATTACTTTTGTATCCCATTAGTCTCTATACTCGAGTACTTTCACTCGATTACTTTTAGATCCCAGTTTTTTCTGTACTCAAGTACTTTCAGATTATATTCTCTATATACCTTGAATTATATTTTCCTTGAGTAAAAACAGTGAACACTAAAAAAGCTCAATCAAAGAAGAATCAAAGAACATTGACTTGTACAAGGATAGTTGACTTTAATTTATTTGTATTTCATTTCATCTCATACAGTTAAAGGTTTCCATGCTGTGATGTCCAGATTTACAATATACATTTGTGGATCAACAGTCGACACTTATGGAGGAAACTTTATCCTGCAGCACAGAAACACACAACGACACCGACTTCCACGCGCCTCAAATAAATAACAACACACTCAGAGATACTGCAACACGACTCACACGCTGGTTCCAACTAGTTTCAGGTCATCTAAGGTCATGCTCAGAACTTCCTGCTCCAGCTGTAGCTCCCGCTCTGCTACATGAGAAACACTCTTCAAGGTCACTCAGTCCAAACGGTGGATGAAGTTCTCCGGGAAAAGTCCTTTCGGGGCAGAAGTTCCCAAAGTGTTCCAGTCGTCTTCCTTGATCCCAGTGAGCCAACCAGCATCCTGAACATGTCCGGAAATTAAGTATTTTAAATGTTAAAACTAGTTTTTTTAATTAAAATTATTTTTTATTTGTTGTATTCTATTTTTTAATTATACTTAAAATAGTGAAAGTTATTTTTTTAAATTAAATATTGAATAAAAACAATGTGTATATTGAACTTTATACAACTTTAAATAAACTTGAATTAAATTGAAAATTATTGTAATTTTAAACAATTAAAAAACCCAATATTTTCAAAAAACATATTTTTACGACATAAAGTTTAATATTCTTATTCCAATCGTTCAAAAATAAATATTCAAAATTCAATTTTTTTCAATCCGTAGCCTTTTAAATTCAATATAAAAATGTTGATATAGTAGATCCAGCAGACATTACCAGTAGAGCACCGAGTTACTTGATTGAACTTTCAGCCAATAATGTGACATATATTATATTATACATTATTTTATTTTATTTTTATTTATTTTTTATGAAAAAATTCTGTATGTTCTGTGGTTATTAGAAAAAAACAATTTCAATAAATCAATAAAGTTTTACCTTACCTTACCTTACCTTATATATATATATATATGCTACTAATTATTAAATATTTAATTTTAAAATATAGGAATTGGAATTTTATAATTAATTACAAATAATTATAATTACAATTTTATTTTGTGTGTATTTTATATCTTGAAAAATCTTAATTTTGAAAATATCCTCAGTTTTAATCAATTATTTAATTAAAAACCAAATTAAAACATTCAATCTATAAAAAATTCAATCCAATTATTAAAATAAATATTTAAATAATAATAATTAAACCATTCAATACTCTGATGACACTGATCTCCCTCCATATGTCTGATGTTGATTTTAGTTTCTTCACTGGTTTGTGTATATTTTTCATGTTTTTTTTCAACACTTGAAGTAGTTCCTCAGACTCACCTGATCTTCTGCCGACACGGTTGGAATCACGAGCACGACGTCTCCTCGTTTCAGCTCCAGCTCGTCGGAGTTAGCGGCTTCGAAGTCGTGCATGGTCTCCACCTGCAGACGATATATATATATATATATATATATATATATATATAGATATACTGGTCAGTTCACGTCTCCCCCCCGACTCCCGCCTCAGTCACTCACCCGGTAGAGGAACTGTTCCGGGAGCGAAGACCCTCCCCCCGACGCCGTCATGTGTTTGATTTTGGGGTCGGCGCCGTCGCTGAGGGTCGTCGGCGAGATGATGTCCACGTCTCGGTCGTCGTCGCCTTCGTTGCTGGAGGCCGGTTCGATGACCACCGATGGGATGGACATCTTCTCCTGGCGGTCGATGATGACATCATCAGCAAACAATGGAACTTTGTTCACTCGGTTATAAACAGGTTTTCCATTGAGAAACCAGCGTAACCAGGAAGCTTAATGGATAATTATCACTTGATTACTTTCACTCATTTACTTATGTGTCTAAGAACTTTCTGAACTGTAGTTTTCAGTAGATTACTTTTGTATCCAAGTTCTTTCTGTACTCAAATACTTCTACTCATTTACTTATGTGTCTAAGTACTTTCTGTAATTGAGTACTTCCACTCGATTACTTTTTTATCCCAGTTCTTTCTTTACTTGAATACTTCTACTCATTTACTTATGTGTCTAAGTACTTTCTGTACTTGAGTACTTTGACTCAATTACTTTTTGTATACCAGTTATTTCTGTACTCGATAACTTTCACACATTTACTTATGTGTCTATGTACTTTCTGTTCTTGAGTACTCTCACTCGATTATTTTTGTATTTGAGTACTTTCACTCAATTACTACGTGACTAAGTACTTTCTGCACTGGATTACTTTCACTCAATTTCTTATGTATCAGACTTCTTTCGGTACTCGGGTACTTTCACTTGACTTCTAATGTATCTGAGATCTTTCTGTACTGGAGTATTTTTCCATGGTTACTTTTGCATCACAGTACTTTCTGTTCTTGAGTACTTTCACTCAACTACTTTTGTATCCCAGTACTTTCTGTACTTGAGTACTTTCACTCAATCACTTATGAATCTAAGCGCTTTCTGTACTTGAGTACTCTCACTCGATTACGTTTGTATCCCAGTACTTTCTGTACTCGAGTACTCCCACTCAATTACTTATGTGACTAAGTACTTTCCGCACTGGAGTACTTTCACTCAATTACTTTTGTATCCCAGAACTTTCTGTACTCGATTACTTTCACTCATTTACTTATGTGTTTAAGTATGTCTGAGTACTATCACTTGATTAGTTATTACAATTGGTTGGCTGGGCGGCAAAGCAAAGCTGTTCAGGCCAAAGTTACTGTGAGAGTGTTGTTGAAGTGATTTATACTTATGTTGAGTTTGAAAGTTAGAATGTTGTTTTTCATGTAAACCTTGTGGTAATTATTCATAATTACATGTTATTCAAATTGAAAATGAGGAAAATGTTAATGACAGTTTGGGAAAAAGGTCTTTAAAGAGCCAAAGTTTGAGAGCTGATTAATTTCTTTGCCATGAACACTACGATGGAACCTACCTCAGCTGTGCTGGAAACCGGAGACTCAACCGTAACCTGCGAAGAGAAACATGTCCATCAAACAAATGTTTTTATCTTGTGACAAGTCTAGACGGGACTCACGGCAGCTTTCACTTCCTTCGGGCTCTCGGCCATCGTTGTTTCTCCTTCATCTGGAGCCTCGTGGGTCGATGGAGGAGCTTCTTCCACCTCCGTGTCGACCGGACCAGAAGCTTCATCAGCACCGGGAGCTTCAGGGCTGTTTGCAGATTCCTGGCTTTCTTCATTCTGGGATCGAATTTGAAAATAAGTTCTTTGTTTGTTCAGCGAACAATGTGAGTCGCTCACCATTTGACCAAAGTCAGGAACAAACGACGGCTCAGCAGGAGGTTCCTTCACGAGGACACGACAGAGACAGAAAACATGGTGAGCATCGAAACACACCGGAAATAGTGTTGAAGTCGTTCCTAATGGGAAGCAATTTCTATAGAGGAGTGACTGGAGACTAGTGTCGGGGGGTCAAGGGGTCCACCAGGCTGGCCCTCTACTCACAACTGGGACTTCTGTGCCGTCTAAACTAGAATATGAAGGAACTCAAATACCTTCTCCACATTGAGTTCTTTGAACTTCCCAAAAGTTTGGTTTGAGTCTTCAGAGTTTCCTGCTGCCACTGAGGCCCAGCTCGTGTTACTAGACTCCGGCCGGGTTTCCAGCCAGACATCTGGTGAGCGTTTGGTGAGCGGGTCAACACCGAACTCATCGCCGTCTCCTGGACCTTCGGCGAAGGGGTCGGAATCAAACATGCCTGTGTCTACCTGGTGTCCCGCAAACGGATCCGAATCAAACGCACCTTTTTCTCCCTGACTTTCTGCGAATGGATCCGAATCAAACGCACCTGTGCCTTCCCGATGTTCCGCAAATGGATCGGAATCAAACGCACCTTTTTCTCCCTGACTTTCTGCGAATGGATCCGAATCAAACGCACCTCTTTCTCCCTGACTTTCTGCGAATGGATCCGAATCAAACGCACCTTTTTCTCCCTGACTTTCTGCGAATGGATCCGAATCAAACGCACCTCTTTCTCCCTGACTTTCTGCGAATGGATCCGAATCAAACGCACCTATGCCTTCCTGATGTTTTGCAAACGGATCCGAATCAAACGCACCCTTTTCTCCCTGACTTTCTGCAAATGGATCGGAATCAAACCCACCCGTCTCTGCCTGACGTTCACTGAACGGGTCGGTATCAAACGCACCCATATCTACCGTATTTTCAAAAGCAGAGCCTGTTCCTTCAGAATAAGAGTCTGAAACCACCGCGGCGTCACCGGTCAGTCCGCTCTGACAGCTGCGCTCAACAGTCCTGTCAAAGTTCTGACTGCCCGTCCACTCCTCTGCGGTCTCGTACTCAGACCCGGACCCGTCAGGGGACCTGGACCGAGCTTCCACACAATACTCGGGGCTCAGTGAGTTCTTGAGTGAGGGGGGTGACCATGTGTGGGGCGGCGGGTGATCCTGACTGCTGACCTTCTCCTCCTCCGCCTCGGTATCTTCAGGTGTCTGCTCAGGTGTCTGCTCAGGTGTCTGCTCAGGTGTCTGCTCAGGGTCAACCATGGGTGGATCGGGGGTCTCCTCTGGAGGTCCTTCTTCTGCCTCGGAAGAATCGTGAGCAGCAGCTTCTTCGGTGCTCGACACGGACTCTTCCTTCGCTGCCGGAGTTCCAAAGTCAGCAGACCAGTCGGCGACGAAACCTGTGTCAGCTTCCTGCTGTGAGAGGAGGAGTTACATTACGTGAACATTATGATAGTAAATATTAATACTCTAGTGAACAATATGATAGTAAACATTAGGATTCTAGTGAATATTAGCATTCTAGTGAACATTATGATAGTTAACATTATGATTCTAGTGAACATTATGATAGTAAACATTAGGATTCTAGTGAACATTATGATAGTAAACATTAGAATTCTAGTGAACATTATGATAGTTAACATTATGATTCTAGTGAACATTATGATAGTTAACATTATGATTCTAGTGAACATTATGATAGTAAACATTATGATAGTTAACATTATGATTCTAGTGAACATTATGATAGTAAACATTATGATTCTAGTGAACATTATGATAGTAAACATTAGGATTCTAGTGAACATTATGATAGTAAACATTATGATAGTTAACATTATGATTCTAGTGAACATTATGATAGTTAACATTATGATTCTAGTGAACATTATGATAGTAAACATTAGGATTCTAGTGAACATTATGATAGTTAACATTATGATTCTAGTGAACATTATGATAGTTAACATTATGATTCTAGTGAACATTATGATAGTAAACATTAGGATTCTAGTGAATATTAGCATTCTAGTGAACATTATGATAGTTAACATTATGATTCTAGTGAACATTATGATAGTAAACATTAGGATTCTAGTGAACATTATGATAGTAAACATTAGAATTCTAGTGAACATTATGATAGTTAACATTATGATTCTAGTGAACATTATGATAGTTAACATTATGATTCTAGTGAACATTATGATAGTAAACATTATGATAGTTAACATTATGATTCTAGTGAACATTATGATAGTAAACATTATGATTCTAGTGAACATTATGATAGTAAACATTAGGATTCTAGTGAACATTATGATAGTAAACATTATGATAGTTAACATTATGATTCTAGTGAACGTTATGATAGTAAACATTATGATTCTAGTGAACATTATGATAGTAAACATTATGACTCTAGTGAACATTATGATAGTTAACATTATGATTCTAGTGAACATTATGATAGTTAACATTATGATTCTAGTGAACGTTATGATAGTAAACATTAGGATTCTAGTGAACATTATGATAGTTAACATTATGATTCTAGTGAACATTATGATAGTAAACATTATGATAGTTAACATTATGATTCTAGTGAACATTATGATAGTTAACATTATGATTCTAGTGAACATTATGATAGTAAACATTAGGATTCTAGTGAACATTATGATAGTTAACATTATGATTCTAGTGAACATTATGATAGTTAACATTATGATTCTAGTGAACATTATGATAGTAAACATTAGGATTCTAGTGAACATTATGATAGTTAACATTATGATTCTAGTGAACGTTATGATAGTAAACATTATGATTCTAGTGAACATTATGATAGTAAACATTAGGATTCTAGTGAACATTATGATAGTTAACATTATGATTCTAGTGAACATTATGATTCTAGTGAACATTATGATAGTTAACATTATGATTCTAGTGAACATTATGATAGTAAACATTAGGATTCTAGTGAACATTATGACAGTAAACATTAGGATTCTAGTCAATATTATGATAGTAAACATTATGATTCTTGTGAACATTATGATAGTTAACATTATGATTCTAGTGAACATTATGATAGTAAACATTATGATTCTAGTGAACATTATGACAGTAAACATTAGGATTCTAGTCAATATTATGATAGTAAACATTATGATTCTAGTGAACATTATGACAGTAAACATTAGGATTCTAGTCAATATTATGATAGTAAACACTAGGATTCTAGTGAACATTATGATCGTAAACATTAGGATTCTAGTGAACATTATGATAGTTAACATTATGATTCTAGTGAACGTTATGATAGTAAACATTATGATTCTAGTGAACATTATGATAGTAAACATTATGATTCTAGTGAACATTATGATAGTAAACATTAGGATTCTAGTGAACATTATGATAGTTAACATTATGATTCTAGTGAACATTATGATTCTAGTGAACATTATGATAGTTAACATTATGATTCTAGTGAACATTATGATAGTAAACATTATGATTCTAGTGAACATTATGACAGTTAACATTAGGATTCTAGTCAATATTATGATAGTAAACATTATGATTCTTGTGAACATTATGATAGTTAACATTATGATTCTAGTGAACATTATGATAGCAAACATTATGATTCTAGTGAACATTATGACAGTAAACATTAGGATTCTAGTCAATATTATGATAGTAAAAACTAGGATTCTAGTGAACATTATGATCGTAAACATTATGATTCTAGTGAACATTATGATAGTTAACATTATGATTCTAGTGAACATTATGATATTAAACATTAGGATTCTAGTGAACATTATGATAGTTAACATTATGATTCTAGTTAACATTATGATTCTAGTGAACATTATGATAGTTAACATTATGATTCTAGTGAACATTATGATAGTAAACATTAGGATTCTAGTGAACATTATGACAGTAAACATTAGGATTCTAGTCAATATTATGATAGTAAACATTATGATTCTAGTGAACATTATGATTCTAGTGAACATTATGATAGTTAACATTATGATTCTAGTGAACATTATGATAGTAAACATTAGGATTCTAGTGGACATTATGACAGTAAACATTAGGATTCTAGTCAATATTATGATAGTAAACATTAGGAGTCTAGTGAACATTATGATAGTTAACATTATCATTCTAGTGAACATTATGATAGTAAACATTAGGATTCTAGTGAACATTATGACAGTAAACATTAGGATTCTAGTCAATATTATGATAGTTAACATTATGATTCTAGTGAACATTATGATAGTAAACATTAGGATTCTAGTGAACATTATGATAGTAAACATTAGGATTCTAGTGAACATCATGATCCTAGTGAACATTATGATCCTAGTGAACATTATGATCCTAGTGAACATCATGATCCTAGTGAACATCATGATCCTAGTGAACATTATGATCCTAGTGAACATCATGATCCTAGTGAACATCATGATCCTAGTGAACATCATGAGCTTAGTGAACATCATGATCCTAGTGAACAACATGAGCCTAGTGAACATCATGATCCTAGTGAACATCATGATCCTAGTGAACATCATGATCCTAGTGAACATCTTGATCCTAGTGAACATCATGATCCTAGTGAACATCTTGATCCTAGTGAACATCATGATCCTAGTGAACATCATGATCCTAGTGAACATCATGATCCTAGTGAACATCTTGATCCTAGTGAACATCATGATCCTAGTGAACATCATGAGCTTAGTGAACATCATGATCCTAGTGAACAACATGAGCCTAGTGAACATCATGATACTAGTGAATATCATGATCCTAGTGAACATCATGATCCTAGTGAACATCATGACCCTAGTGAACATCATGACCCTAGTGAACATCATGATCCTAGTGAACATCATGATCCTAGTGAACATCATGATCCTAGTGAACATCATGATCCTAGTGAACATCTTGATCCTATTGAACATCATGATCCTAGTGAACATCTTGATCCTAGTGAACATCATGATCCTAGTGAACATCATGAGCTTAGTGAACATCATGATCCTAGTGAACAACATGAGCCTAGTGAACATCATGATACTAGTGAATATCATGATCCTAGTGAACATCATGATCCTAGTGAACATCATGATCCCAGTGAACATCATGAGCCTAGTGAACATCATGATCCTCGTGAACATCATGAGCCTAGTGAACATCATGATCCTCGTGAACATCATGAGCCTAGTGAACATCATGATCCTAGTGAACATCATGATCCTAGTGAACATCATGATCCTAGTGAACATCATGATCCTAGTGAACATCATGAGCCTAGTGAACATCATGATCCTAGTGAACATCATGATCCTAGTGAACATCATGATCCTAGTGAACATCATGATCCTAGTGAACATCCTGATCCTAGTGAATATCATGATCCTAGTGAACATTATGATCCTAGTGAACATCATGATCCTAGTGAACATCATGATCCTAGTGAACATCATGATCCTAGTGAACATCCTGATCCTAGTGAATATCATGATCCTAGTGAACATTATGATCCTAGTGAATATCATGATCCTAGTGAACACCATGAGCCTAGTGAACATCATGATCCTAGTGAACATCATGATCCTAGTGAACATCATGATCCTAGTGAACATTATGATAGTAAAGATTAAGACTCTAGTGAACATTATGATAGTAAACATTAAGACTCTAGTGAACATTATGATAGTACACATTAAGACTATAGTGAACATTATGATAGTAAACATTAAGACTATAGTGAACATTATGATAGTAAACATTAAGACTCTAGTGAACAATATCATTGTGAACATGAAGACTCTAGTGAACATTATGATAGTAAACATTAAGACCCTAGTGAACATTATGATAGTTAACATTATGACTAGTGAATATTATGATAGTAAACATTAAGACTAGTGAACATTATGATCGTAAACATTAAGACTCTAGTGAACATTATGATAGTACACATTAAGACTCTAGTGAACATTATGATAGTAAACATTAAGACTCTAGTAAACATTATGATAGTAAACATTAAGACTCTAGTGAACATTATGATAGTTAACATTAAGACTCTAGTAAACATTATGATAGTAAACATTAAGACTCTAGTGAACATTATAATAGTAAGCTCTAAGACTGGTGAACATTATGATAGTAAATCTGGTGAACAAGTGTGCAGTGAACATGGTGCGACTCGCTCTATACTTACATTCTGTGTCGGTTGAGCCTGAAAACAAAAATGAATGTTAATTTCATTGACATTGTTTGACCTTTGAACCGTGCACACGTGAATGAACGTGAACTCACCGACCACATGTCCCAGGGAACCGCCGTCTGGACACAAGAGAGGGATTAACAACTACTACCCTCCAGGGATGATGCAGGTGTGAGTGAGGCTGTTACACACCTGAGGAATGGGTGAGACGCTGTCATCTGGCTGGAAGGCATCAAAGTCCAGGTCCAGGAGAGACTCTCCGGGCCTCTCGTTGGGCTGAGGGGCCGCAAAAAAAAACAGAGGTCAACGAGGTCACGTGACTTTAAAAGATGAAAAAAGCGCTTCACACCTGCGACGGTGACGGCGCCGGTAGAAACTCTCCTCCGAACAGATCGATGATCTGCTCCTCCGCCACCTCCTTGCTGGGGGTCGCCTTGGGCGGGGGGGGCACGGGGGGCCCCTGCTTGTGCTGCCGGGACACACACACCAACTTTAGACACACAACTTTGTGTAGTAGCACCAGCGGTCCGGTCACGACGACACGTGAGCTAAACGAGTCTCAAGAGACTATTCTGGGATGTGAAGCCGCGATGTCGCAGGAAAGACGCGGCGAACAGTGAGTCACCGCGGCGACCGAACGTGAGCAGCAGATGGACGCCGCCGGCACGAGGACGGAGCGCGAGAAAGTGACGACGACGCCGTCCAGGAAAAGATCACAAAGACACTCTGTGATGGTTGGACTTGCACCTCCGTGATTGGTTTGTTATTTTCAGACATTGTTATATTCGGACGCGTGAGGAGAATATCAAACTTTATCAGTCATTATCAGGAATATTATTGGTTTAATTTAACTTGGAAAAGTTCTTTCTTTTTATATATGAATAATTGATTTAAATCATTTGTATATATTGAAAGGCTGAAAGGTATTTTTAAAATGATTTATTTTTGTAATATTGGCAATATTATATAAATCATTAACATTTTTTATTGAATTTAAAGGTTACAAATTTAAAGTTATTTTATTTAGAATATCAACAGCTGTGTTATAAAATATTTATTATTGAATTTATTATTGAAAAAAAACCCAACAATTCATCTTTCAATAAAAAAAACCTTTTTATACGAATTAAGAATTTATTGAATTAAATAATTCAACAGAAACACATCTTTCAAAGCTTTTAACAATTAACAAAAAAAATAAAAAATTAATTAATCATTTGTTATTCTAAAAATCCAATAACTCAAATACATTTTCTATTTTCTTTTAAATAAAGCCTTTTTAAAATAAATATAAAAATGTCTGTATAGTATTGGCAACATAGAAAATGCATTCATTTTGAAAGTATTTTTTATGTTTTAATGAACCTTTACAAACAGATTTTAACCTTTTAATATAGAAGATTATGAATTAAATATTCAAAAGAAAAACGTTAATGTTTAGAATAACACAAAATTCAAATTTTCAACATTTATATTTAAACCATTCAACCTTTGTTTGTCGTCAAAAATGTTCTTTGCTGTTTGTTGTGTTTGTACGGTGTCCTTGAGGAGCCAAAAAGGCGCCTAACATAAGATGTGTAAGTGTAACTAGTTCATGTGTTTCTTTGGTCCAATGTTTGGGTTTGGACCTGGTCTGGAGTTACCTGCATTGGGGACTTGGGTCTCGGGGGTCCAGGGGACACTGGCCGCAGCATGTGGTTCGAGGGGGGGTCCGGGCTCTCGGGCGGACTGTCGTCCTCTGGAGGCGAAGGGGTTCTGGCCAAACGCAGCGGACCGGAATCGCTGGAGAAAAAAAACAAACATGAACTTCTCGTCCTCTTCTCCCTTCACTGGTGGTGGTCATAATGTTCTGGCCTTGTGTTGAGAGCAGTAGTGGACGTGAGGAAGACTCACCTGGGGGCTCCCTGGATGGTGAACATCTTGTCGGCGTGCTGCTCGCTCAGGTGGGTCATGACCTCGTACAGCTGCCTGCACACCTGCACAACACAGTCAAGATGGAGTCCGAGGTCGGAGGGGAAGCGGCTCAACTCACGGTGGAGATCTCGCGGTGAAACCTGGCCTCCAGGCTGGTCACGCTCTTGAAGGTGCTGATGTAGAAGCCCACTCGGCTGTGGACACATAGATGTGAGGGACGAGAAGTTAGGAGACAACAGGAAGTTGGATTCTTTTAAAGCAAGTTCTTTATGTGACTCGCTCAAAGAACACCGGTGTAGGCTCTGGTTGACAGGGAAGTGAGTGGTACACAGGAAGTGATGTCATGGATGTGTCATGTGACCTCACCCGTCCCAGAGAGAGGGCAGCTCGTCCTGCAGTCCAACGTTGAGATCGTCGAACACTCGCTGAGCCTTCCTCAACTCTTCGTCAGCCTGAGACACAAATACTCTTGAGTCAACCTCCATGAGTCGTAAACACACCCACATTAATATATATACACAAATGTATTCATATACACACCCACATTAATATATATACACATATGTATTCATATACACACCCACATTAATATATATACACATATGTATTCATATACACACCCACATTAATATATATACACATATGTATTCATATACACACCCACATTAATATATATACACATATGTATTCATATACACACCCACATTAATATATATACACAAATGTATTCATATACACACCCACATTAATATATATACACAAATATATTCATATACACACCCACATTAATATATATACACAAATATATTAATATACACACCCACATTAATATATACATAATATATTCATATGCCCGCGCCCACATTAATATATACACAAATATATTCATATACACACACACATTAATATATACACATATATATTCATATACACACCCACATTAATATATACACATTCATTAATATATACACTTACATTAATATATACACATACATTAATATATACACACACAGACATTAACATATACGCATACATTAACATATACGCACACATTAACATATACTTATACATTAATATATACACATACATTAACATACTGTATATGCACACATTAACATATACGCATACATTAATATACATATATACACACACACATATGTATATATATATATATATATGTATATATACACATACATTAACATAAACAAATATATTAATATACACACACATTATCACATACATATTTATATATATACACATATATATATAATGTGTGTATATATTCTGTGTGTACACATAACATATACACATATATATATATATTCATATATACACACACATATATATATAATGTGTGTATATATTCTGTGTGTACACATTAATATATACACACACTCATGCACATACACACACAGAGAGACACATACAGTATATAGACACACACACATAAACATGAAGGAAGACACACAATACACATAAATACACATATACAGTATATACACAGACACATATTCACCAACACACATGCACACACAAACATATAGGCAATCACATGAACACACAGACATACTCTTACACTAACATATACAGACACACACATATAAAGAGGTACAGACCCACATATAGCCATATACAAACAGAGACACACACTCCAGTAACACAGTAACATTGTAGAGATAACATGTGAATCCATGAGGATCTGGAGAAGAAGTCACGGACCTTCATCATCTTGCGGTCGCTCTTCATGCCGGACGCCTGCAGAGTCTCCACGTGATGGCGAGCGCTGTCGTAGTCGATGAGCTTCCTGCTGCGTTTAGCCACGCGAGTCTGAAACACAACAACACAACAACTTCATCACTCTCTGGTCCGGAACACGTCGTTCTTCCGGGAGGGTCACCTTCAGATCCGGGAACTGCAGCAGGTACCCGTCCAGGTTCAGGAGCGTGGAGTCCACCAGCTTGTTGTGAAAGTCTTCCCACAATGCATCGCAGTCCTGCGGGAAACAGGAAGTGTCGGTGAATCACGACTCGCGCGGAGACGGTTCAGGTCCGGACCTTCCCGATGGTCAGGACGTCCTCCTTGCCGTGCCAGTCCGGTTCGTAGACTTCATGGAGAGACTGCGTCAGGTTGATGGACGCCTGCTGCATCCCTGCCACGTTTGTCAAGGTCATCAGAGGTCACGACCTTCACACGTGTGTGTGAGACTTTTTACCTTTTATTGCCGCCATGTACGACTTCATTTCTCTCTGCAGCCGACCACCTTCGGACTGACCCACAACAACACAATCGTGGTCAATACAACAAACACACAAACACACTTTGATCACGACTCTCACCTCCTGCCTCCTGAAGTTGATGACCACTTGTTCGAACTGTTCATCTTTGGTCTCGTCCGCCTTCCCCAACTTCTGCAGAACCTGAACACACAATCAAAGTTCTGTTGGACCTGAACACACATTCAAAGTTCTGTTGGACCTGAACACACAATCAAAGTTCTGTTGGACCTCAACACACAATTAAAGTTCTGTTGGACCTGAACACACAATCAAAGTTCTGTTGGACCTGAACACACAACCAAAGTTCTGTTGGACCTGAACACACGTTCAAAGTTCTGTTGGACCTGAACACACAACCAAAGTTCTGTTGGACCTCAACACACAATTAAAGTTCTGTTGGACCTGAACACACGTTCAAAGTTCTGTTGGACCTGAACACACAACCAAAGTTCTGTTGGACCTGAACAAACATTCAAAGTTCTGTTGGACCTGAACACACAATCAAAGTTCTGTTGGACCTCAACACACAATTAAAGTTCTGTTGGACCTGAACACACAATCAAAGTTCTGTTGGACCTGAACACACGTTCAAAGTTCTGTTGGACCTGAACACACGTTCAAAGTTCTGTTGGACCTGAACACACAATTAAAGTTCTGTTGGACCTGAACACACGTTCAAATTATGTTGGAATAAGGATGAAGATGAAGATTAGGATGACCACGACCATGACAATAATATTGCAATAATGAAGATTAAGATTCATTAAGAAAAGATGATGATGATGATGATGATGATGATGATGATGATGATGATGATGAAGATGAAGATGAAGATGACAATGATGGTGATGGTGCTGGTGATGAAGATGAAGATGATGAAGAAGATGAAGATGAAGATGATGACAATGATGATGATGACGATGACAATGATGGTGATGATGAAGATGAAGATGAAGATAATGAGGATTAAGATGATGAAGATGAAGATAATGAGGATTAAGATGATGAAGATGAAGATGAACTTTCATCATCATGATGATGATGATGATGATGATGATGATGATGATGATGATGATGAAGATGGTGATGGAGATGAAGATGACAATGATGGTGATGGTGCTGGTGATGAAGATGATGAAGAAGATGGAGATGAAGATGATGACAATGATGATGATGACGATGACAATGATGAAGATGAAGATGATGATTATGATGATGAAGATAATGATGATTAAGATGATGAAGATAAAAATGAAGATGATGAAGATGATGATGATGATGAAGATGACAATGATGGTGATGATGATGATGAAGATGATATAGATGAAGATAATGATGATTAAGATGATGAAGATGAAGATAATGAAGATGATGAAGATTATGATGATGACGATGATGAACATGAAGATTATGATGATGAATATGAAGATGATGAAGATGATGAACATGAAGATGATGAAGATGATGAAGATAAAGATAAAGATAAATATAAAGATAAAGATGATGAAGATAAAGATGAAGATGATGAAGATGAAGATGACGATGATGAAGATGATGAACATGAAGATGAAGATGATGAAGATGATGAAGATAAAGATAAAGATAAATATAAAGATAAAGAT